>NC_041709.1:802500-997500 GCF_900700375.1 Denticeps clupeoides
TGTGGTGAAGAATCTGCTGGAATTAATATATATATCAGGTGTGCATAATTAATATATATATCAGGTGTGCATAATTATTAGGCAACTTCCTATCCTTTGGCAAAATGGGTCAAAAGAAGGACTTCACAGGCTCAGAAAAGTCAAAAATAGTGAGATATCTTGCAGAGGGATGCAGCACTCTTAAAATTGCAAAGCTTCTGAAGCGTGATCATCGAACAATCAAGCGTTTCATTCACAAATAGTCAACAGGGTCGCAAGAAGCGTGTGGAAAAACCAAGGCGCAAAATAACTGCCCATGAACTGAGAAAAGTCAAGCGTGCAGCTGCCAAGATGCCACTTGCCACCAGTTTGGCCATATTTCAGAGCTGCAACATCACTGGAGTGCCCAAAAGCACAAGGTGTGCAATACTCAGAGACATGGCCGAGGTAAGAAAGGCTGAAAGACGACCACCACTGAACAAGACACACAAGCTGAAACGACAAGACTGGGCCAAGAAATATCTCAAGACTGAAGGTTTTATGGACTGAAAGGTTTTATCCCACCGCTGCCATTATTTTCTTGGGGCAGTGGTGGCCTAGCGGTTAAGGAATCGGCCCCGTAATCAGAGGGTTGCCGGTTCGAATCCCGATCTGCCAAGGTGCCACTGAGCAAAGCACCGTCCCCACACACTGCTCCCTGGGTGCCTGTCATGTCTGCCCACTGCTCACTCAGGGTGATGGGCTAAATGCAGAGGACAAATTTCACTGTGTGCACCTTGTGCTGTGCTGCTGTGTATCACATGTGACAATCACTTCACTTTTATTATTTTTTATGATGAAATGAGAGTGAGTCTTGATGGGCCCGTGGCTGGATTGGTAAAGGGCAGAGAGCTCCAGTCCGACTCTGACGCCAGCAAGGTGGAGGTCGAGTACTGGTTTGGGCTGGTATCATCAAAGATGAGCTTGTGGGGCCTTTTCGGGTTGAGGATGGAGTCAAGCTCAACTCCCAGTCCTACTGCCAGTTTCTGGAAGACACCTTCTTCAAGCAGTGGTACAGGAAGAAGTCTGCATCCTTCAAGAAAAACATGATTTTCATGCAGGACAATGCTCCATCACACACGTCCAAGTACTCCACAGCGTGGCTGGCAAGAAAGGGTATAAAAGAAGAAAAACGAATGACATGGCCTCCTTGTTCACCTGATCTGAACCCCGTTGAGAACCTGTGGTCCATCATCAAATGTGAGATTTACAAGGAGGGAAAACAGTACACCTCTCTGAACAGTGTCTGGGAGGCTGTGGTTGCTGCTGCACGCAATGTTGATGGTGAACAGATCAAAACACTGACAGAATCCATGGATGGCAGGCTTTTGAGTGTCCTTGCAAAGAAAGGTGGCTATATTGGTCGCAGATTTGTTTTTGTTTTGTTTTTGAATGTCAGAAATGTATATTTGTGAATGTGGAGATGTTATATTGGTTTCACTGGTAAAAATAAATAATTGAAATGGGTATAAATTTGTTTTTTGTTAAGTAGCCTAATAATTATGCAAAGTAATAGTCTCCTGCACACACAGATATCCCCCTAAAATAGCTAAAAATAAAAACAGACTAAAAACTACTTCCAAAAACATTCAGCTTTTGTTGTCGTTCAATAATAAAATTATTCCTCAAAAATACAACTTGCCTAATAATTCTGCACTCCCTGTAGAAGACATATACTAATATAATACAAAATATGATACCAAATATAAAATTAAAGGGTGATGTAAGCAGAGTGTATTACAAACTTGGTTACTACTACCCTAATATAAACTGTAAAAATTGTGGGCATATACCTAAAAACTACCAACAAATAGCAGATAAAGTAAAATATTCCGCATACTTTCAACTGTGGGAGCACAGAGTGGGAGCTTGTTCCATAGTGGGTCCAGAAACTGGGAATGCCTGCTCATATTTCCTCCTCAGACAACTTGTTGGGACAGTGAGCAGCAGCTGATCATATGACCTCAGTGCCCTTGGTGGACAGTAAGGATGGATGAGGTCACTCATATAGCCTGGCACTTCCTGCTTCAACGCTTTAAAAGCAAACATTAACATTTTAAACTGCACTCTAATTTTCACCGGCAAACACTGGTATGATGTGGCAGGATTTTGGGGGGATTTTGGTCAGCAGGCAAGGGCTCAGAGAGATTGGTCCGGAGTCATATCGTGTCCATTTTCCCTCTCACCTTTGATGCACACCAATTGGCCTAAAGGACTAACATGTCTAGCGAGGATGCTGTAGCTGTAGCTCTCCATGCTGGTCCCACCTGGAGAACTTTATAAACTTTAGCTCTGCCTTTAACACCATCCTCCCTCACAGATTGGTGTGTAAGCTGTGAGATCTGGGACACCCACTCTGGTGGGGCTCATTTCTCATAGAAGTGTCCTTCTAGTGTTGTTCTATTGAGAGCATCCTAAATGACATTTTATCTCTACCTCCCAATTAAATCCCAACTTCTTTTTCATGTCCAATAAAGTTTCATGTTCAATAAGGATTCATGTGCAATAGGGTTCTACCGCCTCCTTAAAATTATAATGTTATATTTTGTATTCTAGTGTATTATTTTAGTATATACACTGGCTTTGACCTTTCGCCTTATTTTCTTTCCTTGTTATATATTTATATTTACCTCTCTGGCTCGGGGACTGTTACATTACAGATATTCTGATTCTGACTATAATCTAGTTGAGAGTTAAGGGAGGATCAATGTGTCAGAGTCACTAAAAAAAAACATGCACTTCACTTTGCTTAATACGGTATGATAAAAACCTAATGACCGCATTTTTTTTATTTATCAAATTTAAATTCTGGATCAAAAAAATCTAATCATTAATTTTTACTGTTAATTTAAGAATTTTACAGAGACTCTGTAGAGGAGGCATTGAGCTGCACCACCACCTTCGTCTGTCAGTGAGGATTTTAGCAATATGAAGCTATTTACCTGATTTTGTGGAGCCTTTGGTTTTATCTGAACTGTGTACTGATGCAGTGATGGATTTTCATTCCTTCATATTAACATTCTAAAGACTGTGTGAGAGCATGGTTGGAGGTAGAAAAAGCCATTGGCACTGTGGTCTGAAGGAAAGTTTTTTCGGGCATTACACAGGTGCCATATAATTAAGCATGTTGCATCATTCTGTATTGTAGATTTGCTTCTGCATGGATGAAAGGCTTATAAATAGACACACAACAACACTGTATATATAATAATGCTTTATTAAGGTTTTTACATAATCATTCATTTTATGTGACATGTAAAACCACTTGGAAATGTTCATTTATTCAGCAGCCTCTTTGCCCTATAAATAAAAAGGAAAAAAAGGTGTTAATGACATTAAACAATTATTATAGGCACAGTACTTCATCAACATCCATATAAAATTACTTAACAATACAACACAACTGACAGACTCAATATAATATTATAATTACCTTGCCAGAGTCCCGGCTCTTGGCCCTCAGCTTGTTGACCTGGGACTCCGCAATGTCAGCACGCTCCTCAGCCTCCTCCAGCTCATGCTGCACCTTCCTGAACTTGGACAAGTGGGAATTGGCTTGTTCCTCCTGGAATTAAATTCAGTTATTTAATTTTGATTTAAAAAGCTGCATTCATTGAGACATGAAATATATGAAAGTAAATCTTGACTTACAGCTTCCTCAGCCTGCCTCTTGTAGGCCTTGACCTTCAGCTGCAGTTTGTCAACCAGATCCTGCAGTCTGTTGATGTTCTTCTTATCCTCTTCAGTCTAGAAGAAATATGAAACTTTGTTAACTGGTTTCTGGTGTGATTAAATGAGTTCCATGTGAATAAAGTCCATGTGTGGATTTCGTACCTGATAAGTGAGCTCCTTCACTCTCCTCTCATATTTGCGGACTCCCTTAACAGCATCTACTCCACGTCTCTGTTCAGTTTCAACCTCACCTTCCAGCTCACGTACCTTCAGAGAATGAACTGAAACAGTTACCTCTGCTTCTGAGGACATGTTGGTGTCACATTCAGGTGATCCTTAAATCAGCAGCTCACCCTTGACTCCAGTTTCTGCAGTTGTTTCTTGCCACCCTTCATGGCCAGATTCTCAGCCTCATCCAGGCGGTGCTGCAGGTCCTTTACTGTGACCTCCAGGTTCTTCTTCATTCTCTCCAGATGAGCACTGGTGTCCTGCTCCTTCTTCAGCTCCTCAGCCATCATGGCAGCCTGGAAGATTAGGATAAGTACATTTTTTTTACTAAAGTTGAAATTGAAATCATATTTTAAAAATATAAAAGATTATGTCCTACATCAGTGATGGCTTTCTTGGCCTTCTCCTCAGCATTCCTGGCTTCCTGAACCGTGTCCTCCACTTCACTCTGGATCTGAACCAGATCACCTTCCAGCTTCTTCTTGGTGTTCAAAAGGCTGGTGTTCTAGGACCACACATTTGGAGACATGGAATGTTAGTTGATCATTCTAGATTCTGACATGTGGTTTGCCACAACTTGAAACCAAGAAAGTACCTGAGAGTGAAGAAGTCCAACACGCTCACTGGCATCAACCAGCTCCTGCTCAGCCACTTTGCGGCCTCTCTCTGTCTGTTCCAGAGCAGCTCTCAGCTCTTCGATCTCAGCCAGCATCAGGGTGTTCCTGCGATCAACCATGGCAACCTGTTCCTTCATGTCCTCCTGTCCTCTGACAGCATCATCAAGCTGCAGCTGAGCATCCTGATAGGTAGAACACCAGAATGTGAAGCTTCTGCAGACATTTTAAATATACTCTGGAAACAATGATGAGGTTTACATACCTTGAGCTGTCCCTGCAGATTCCTGAGCTGCTTCTGTGCCTCAGAAGCCTGGCGATTAGCGTGGCTCAACTGAATCTCCATCTCATTGAGGTCTCCCTCCATCTTCTTCTTGATTCTGAGGGCATCATTCCTGCTCCTGACCTCAGAGTCCAGAGTGCTCTGCATGGAGTCAATGACCCTCTGGCTGTTCCTCTTAATCTGCTCCATCTCCTCATCCTTCTCTGCCAGCTTCCTGTCAACTTCACCCTTGACCTGGTTCAACTCCAGCTGGACACGGAGAATCTTGGCTTCCTCATGCTCAAGGGTTCCCTGTTAAGCCAACCATGAAGTAATATGTGGGCAAATGCAGCATATTCATCTGGAAAGACACATTTATGCATTGTGGTAGAAGTTTACCTCAGCTTCCTCAAGGGCAGTCTGGATCTCTGACTTCTCAGTCTCCACGGCCTTCTTTGCTTTCTCCAGCTCATGAATGCTCTTGCCAGTCTCACCAATCTGTTCAGTCAGGTCAGCAATCTCCTCTGTTGAAGACATTATGAAACGGTTTAGAAAGCAGGTAGAAGTAAAATACCAATAAGGGAGTAAAAAGTCACATTTTTAACTTACGCTGCAGATTCTTATTTTCTCTCTTCAGAGTCTCCAGTTGATCCAGAGCCTCCTCATAGGAGTTCTTCATCTTGAACAGCTCAGTGCTCAGAGAGCGAGCCTCCTTCTGGGCACCCTCCAGCTCTGCCTGGCCCTCCTCATATTTCTGCTTCCATTCTGCCAGAACCTGTATTAAATAACAATTAAGAGCAGATTTTCACCAATTGCTCCATAATCTGGAATGCTGATGACTGTCTTATTACAGAAACCAAAATGAAATCCATTACCTTGTCAAAGTTTCTCTGCTTCTTGTCAAGGTTGGCAGCCAGGGCGTTGGCCCTCTCAACATCAATCATGAGGTCCTCCACCTCACCCTGGAGTCTCTGCTTGGTCTTCTCCAGAGAGGCACACTTGGAGTTCACAGCCTCGATCTGCTCCTCAGCCTCCTGGAGACGCTGGGCCAGCTTCTTCCTGGTGAATGAGTGTAGATTTGAGTATAGACTTCATGTGCAAATATTCTTCAAATTAAAATCTTTTCCTCTGTCTGCTTCATACTTGGATTCCTCAAGCTCCTCAGTGCGCTGGATGGCATCAGTTTCATATTTGGTTCTCCACTGAGCAACTTCGCTGTTGGCCTTGGACATTCCACGCTGCAGCTCAGCCTTTGCTTCCTGCTCCTCCTCAAACTGCTCCCTGAGAAGGTCACAGTCGTGGCGGGCAGACTGCACAGCATGAGCCAGGGCATTCTTGGCCTGTAAAAATAGGAAGATGTAATGTTCCATAATCTGGCATAATCTTAAATATTCCTCTGCTAGTGAAATATTCATCCTTTTCTTTACAGCAGTACATTACCTTGACTTCCTCCTCAGTCTGCCTCTTCAGCTCTTCAATTTGTTGAGTGAAGGCCTGTTTGCCTCTCGTCAGCTGAGAAACAAGAGCCTCTTTCTCTTCAAGTTGACGGCCAAACTCACCTGGTTTAAAAGAAGTGAATTAGTATGAATGTGTAGATTCACCATGAATCAGGGTAAACTAAGACATAACAATATTTTTACACTCACCATTTTCAGTCTGAAGTCTTGCTTTTTGGGCACTGAGGTCATTGAGCTGACGAAGGTTCTCATCGTTCTTAGACTTAATTTCACTAAGTTGGTCCTCAAGAGTACGGCACATCTTCTCAAGATTTGCCTGGTAGTGTCATGTGAAGAAGAAAATATAATTTCTCTGTTAATGATGTTTTTGATGAGAACTGTAACGGTGTAAAAGGAGTAAGTACATTTTCCAACCTTAGCTTTAGCAACAGCCTCCATGTTGCTGGAGAGATCATCAATCTCCATCTTGAATTCACTCTTCTCCTTCTCAAGCTTCTGCTTGACACGCTGGAGGTTGTCGATCTGCTCTCCCAGCTCTGCCACGCTGTCGGCCTGCTTCTTGCGCAGAGCTGCCGCGGTGGCTTCATGCTGCAGGGTGGCCTCCTCAAGGTCACGGCGCAGCTTCTGGAACTCAGCCTCACGCTTCTTGTTCATCTCGATTTGAGCAGCAGTGGCTCCACCAGCCTCCTCAAGCCTCTCACTGATCTCCTCAAGTTCCCTGGAGAGATCAGCTCTCTGCTTCTCAACCTTGGCACGAGCAGCACGCTCAGCCTCAATTTCTTCTTCCAGTTCTTCAATGCGAGCCTGAAAACGCAGTCAGCATAAGTTAGATAGAATCCAAATCAGAAATAATTCTAAAACTCTATCAACATTACATTACCTGAAGCTCCTTGATCTTCTTCTGAAGCTGAGCACCCAAAGATTGCTCATCTTCAATCTTGCTCAGAAGTTGGCTTGTTTCAAAGTCCTTCCTGGGAGAAGCATTTCAAAGAAGTTTAACAAAATGATACTCTTTACTTGTTAGATTAATGTAGAGATAAATGTTGACATTTCCATACTTCTTCAGCTTCTCCTCAGACTGCTGCTTGTCATTTTCAAGGTCCATGATGGATTCCTGGGCCAGCTTCAGGTCACCCTCAAGCTTTCTCTTGGCTCTCTCAAGGTCCATTCGGAGCTTCTTTTCTTGCTCCAGGGAACCTTCAAGCTGAATAAATATGAAATGTGTTGTTTATTCATGTAATTGGAATTGTATTTGTAAAAAGTTTGTAATTCATGACAACTCACATCATCCACTTGCTGTTCAAGCTTGGTCTTGGCTTTGGTCAGAGTGTTGACTTTGTCCTCCTCTGCCTGGAGATCATCCAGAGTCTGCTGATGAGATTCCTGGAGGGCTTTCTTCTCCTTTGTGAGCTTAGCAATGCTCTCATCCTGAGAGGCCATCTCCTCAGTCAGGTTCTTCACCTGCACACAGAAGGAAATAACAGGTAAATACAGACTAGGCTCAATAATTATGGATCGTACGTTTCTGTAAACCTTTAACAACCACAAACCTTGTTCTCTGTGGCGTGTTTCTCTTTCTCCACTTTAGCCAAGGTCAGTTCCAAGTCATCAATGTCCTTCTTCAGCTCAGAGCACTCATCTTCAAGTTTCCTCTTCTTAGCAGTCAGCTCAGCATTGATCTCCTCCTCATCCTCCAGCCTCTCGGTGGTCTCCTTGAGTTTAGCCTCAAGCTGGATCTTACTCTTAATGAGTCCTTCACATCTCTCTTCTGCATCTGAGAGGTTCTCAGATTCCTAGGTGAACCATGGACATGAGCAGGCTTAAGAATGAGATCTTTACTCGTATTGATCAATTTATTCCATTTGGTCAGTGTTACTTACAGATGCCACTTGCAGCTGCAGGTCATTCTTTTCCTGGAGCAGTGCCACCATCTTCTCCTCAAGCTCTTTTTCTTGGCTTCTGCCTTTGCCAGATCTTCTTTGCACTTGGTGTAATCTTCCTTCATGTTTGCCAGCTCCTTCTCAGTCTCAGCACTCTTCAGGAGGGGCTTGATCTTGTAGTACACTTTCATCCATGGCCAGTGT
This sequence comes from Denticeps clupeoides, assembly GCF_900700375.1. Taxonomy (NCBI): domain Eukaryota; kingdom Metazoa; phylum Chordata; class Actinopteri; order Clupeiformes; family Denticipitidae; genus Denticeps; species Denticeps clupeoides. The sequence continues at coordinate 810,836 of NC_041709.1, forward strand.
TTGACATTCATGAATGAGCGGACGTTGTACTGGATGGTGTAGATGGATTCTCTGTGTGATGAGAAACAGGTTTTCATCTATAACCGTTAATTATATGTGTAATAGGCAGATCCTGTCTGTTAGATTTATATAAATCCATGTTACAAACCTCCTCTCTGTCATCTTAACATATTCCTTCCTCATGAGGTATCCACGGCAGAGGGCCTGAGTCATTGTGACCAAGGAAGCAAGTTTCTCATCTCGCATCTCCTCAAGAGTACCCAGCAGACCAGCCTTGAAGAACACCTGTGCACAATGTGAACATGAGTTACTTTGTGAGATACTTTCATTGTATAAGTAAAAAAAAGTCGCTAAGAAGGAATTATCACCTTAGTGTGTCCAAACTTGTACTGAGTATGATCAACATCAATTGACCCCAAGAGTTTCTCAGAGGCTTTTTTGTTGTCAATAAATTGACCTTCAGGGATAACACTGGCATTCAGCACTTTGTATCTGAAATACAGAGAATATAGTTAGAAAAGTTTGTTCTTCAGAGACATGATATGAAATATATAACCATGGGAAGATCTTATGCACCTCTGCTTGAAGTCACCATAGAGGATTCTGCTTGGGAATCCCTTTCTGCAGATTCTGATACCCTCCAGGACACCATTACACCTCAGCTGGTGGATAACCAGGAAGTTCTCCATCAGACCTAGTACATAACATGCATTAGTGAACTGACACCCATGATCAAATATATTTTGTTGTGTATGTGTTTTGTTTCTGAATTTGGTTAAATGATTCTGTTACACTTAGTCAGTATAAGACAAGACATGTAGAGAACACGTTTTTATATAAGAGTGAAGTAGTTCATATTTGTGTATAAATGTTTTTTTTTACCTGGAGTCTTAGACTCATTAGGAATCAAGCAACGCACAAAGTGGGGATGGGTGCTCCTGAGGTTGGTCATCAGCTTGCCCAAGTTCTCCTGTGGGTGTAGTTATTTCATTATCATTAATTCATCATAACTGTGTGAGGGGTTTCTGACTAAATCAATTAAATCCACTGACCCTGAACTGTGAGGACACCGTCTGCATGGAACCACCCTTCTTCTTGCCTCCCTTCTTGCCACCACCACCACTCTCTGCAAGACAAATTTAACATTTATAAAAAAAATATTAAACTGACACTTCAGTCTGAGAAGTTTGATCTGAGAAACAAATTATTTGCAACATAAAAATCTTTACCCTCAACTACAGCAGGGTAGAGGACAGGCAGCAGCTTCATTGAAGACTTCTGGTACAGCTGAAGAACAGACTCGTTCAGTGGATCCCTGTTCTTGTCCAGCCAGCCACTGACGTTGTAGTCCACAGTACCAGCGTAGTGGACCAGTGAGAAGTGGGCCTCAGCCTTGCCCTTGGCAGGCTTGGGCTTCTGGAAGGCGTTGTTCTTGCCAAGATGCTGGTCATACAGCTTGTTCTTGAAAGACGTGTCTGAGGCCTTGGGGAACATGCACTCCTCTTCAAGGATGGAGAAGATGCCCATGGGCTGTTTGCAAGTAAGGAGTTCATTAGAAATGAATGCACATACAATTGTTTTGTGTGTTTCTACAGAGTAAAATGTAAAGGTACCTTCTCAATAAGTTCAATGCAAGCAGCCAAGTCCATGCCGAAGTCAATGAACTCCCAGTCAATTCCCTCCTTCTTGTACTCCTCTTGCTCCAGAACGAACATGTGGTGGTTGAAGAACTGTTGCAGTTTCTCATTGGTGAAGTTGATGCACAGCTGCTCCATGCTGTTGAACTGTTCAGAGAGACATTAATAACTGTTTAGTACTGTTTAGAAAGTGGTGAATAATATGTGTTTAGTAATACTTACATCAAAAATCTCAAAACCAGCAATATCCAGCACACCGATGAAGAACTGTCTTGGCTGCTTTGTATCCAGCATCTGGTTGATACGGATAACCATCCACAAGAACATCCTCTCATAGACGGACTTGGACAGGGCGCTCACAGAGTTCAAGACCTGAAACGAAGAATTGATGAAGTTGTGTTGAGTGTTTTGGAAAACCCATTTTGGTTAAATAAAGGATCATTTATAACATGTTACCTACCTGAGGAACAGTCTGTCCCTTTGTCACAAACTCATTTCCGACCTTCACTCTGGGGTAGCACAGAGCCTTCAGCATATCAGCTGAGTTCAGGCCCATAAGGTAGGCAATCTTGTCAGCCACTGCAAAAAACATATTAAATACACTGCTAGAGAACAACAAAGCGTGTAAAACCAGGTAATATATTCTCTATTTCCAACCTACCCTCTGTGCCATCAGGCTCAGCCTGCTCCTCACGCTGCTTCTGCTTGAACTTCATGTTACCATGATGGATCACAGCACCAGTCAGCTTGTAGATACCAGCTTTCTCTTCACCGCTGAAGCCCAAGATATCAATGGCAGTCTAAAACACAAATATTCAGGGAACATTTCAGAGAAAATATCAACAAATGTAAAAAATGTTTTTTTTGTTCTGAATCTGAACTGTTACTCACATCTGTGGCAACCAGCTCAACTTTGTCATCAATGCTGGCCACAGTGATCTGACCCTGGCTGATCATGGGGAAGTCATAGGGGTTTGTGGTGATGAGCGTCATTTCTGGTGGATAAAAATGTGTTACTTTCTTTAAGTAAACGGCATTGATACATTGAACAATTCTTCATGTTTTTCAAATTTACCAATCAGCTCAGGCTTTTCATTGGTCATCATCTGGTAGAAGATGTGGTAGCCTCTCTCATCTGGAAGCTGGAATGTCACTCTAGACTTCTCCAGCAGATCTATTTGTGGAGGAGGAGATTCATTTCATATATGCAGATTCACATTACGATATCTTTGGCATGAATTTGCCATTTCGTAGTACGTACAAGTCTCAATGTCAGCACTGGACAGTCTTCCAGTGGTGCCAAAGTGAATTCGGATGAATTTACCCTGTATGAGACATAAACACCATATCAGTATTTCTCAAACATACTTACATTTAGAAATTAATTTCTATCTTTAACGTTACTTACAAAGCGAGAGGAGTTGTCATTCCTGACGGTTTTGGCATTACCATAAGCCTCCAGCAGTGGGTTGGCAGCAATAATCTGGTCTTCCAGAGATCCCTGCAAAGTATAAGAAGCCGATTTAATATTTGTTCCATAAAGTAAAACAAACAAGGATCTCAAGAGGTTAGATAGTTTACTGCAGAACCCGACCTGTATTTTGCCGGATGTTGCCTCCTTTTTCTTTTCACCACCAGCCACTGCAACAGTTGCAAAGTACTGGATGACACGCTTGGTGTTCACAGTCTTTCCAGCACCGGATTCTCCACTAGGTAATAAGAAGAGTTTAAGAATGTTTTTAAGTAGAGTAACAACGATAGCTGTAATATTGCCATAATCACATGACATTAGTTCAGAAAAATGATGGTTTTAACACTTACGTAATCAGGACAGACTGGTTCTCTCTATCTGCAGGATGTACATAATATTGTATTTAATTTTGAACTATATTTCTGAAATTGCTTACTTGCATACAATAATAATAGTTACATAATCACAATAATGAACTTGTGATATGCAAATAAAACAATTAAATTAATTAGTAAATTCAAGTTAATCATCCTTAGAGACGAGGTAGTACATATTGTATTTCATGAATCCTCAAAATGGAAGTCATATTGAAAGTCTCACCAGTAAGCATGGACTGATAGGCGTTGTCAGAGACAGAGAAGATGTGGGGTGGGGCTTCCATGCGCTTTTTGCCTCTGTAGGCAGACACCACCTCTGGGTCGTACACGGGGAGCCACTTGTAGGGGTTCACAGTTGCACAGAACAGGCCAGAGTAGGTCTGCAGGAAGACAGCAATGCGTTACAAAGGAGAACCATTGGAAAGTTGTCATTTTAAAGAGCTTTTTATTGCTTACGTAGATCATCCATGCTGCATAACGCTCTTTGAGGTTATACAACACAGAGGCTTCATTAAGGTGGGTCATCATGGCCATGTCCTCAATTTTGTCGTACTTGGGGGGATTCATTGGGGTGACATCGTCCTCCTTAACAGTCTTTTCCTGAAATCATTTTGACAACATAATTGAATTGGAAGTTTCTATAACAGTGAATTGGACAAAAAACAAGACCTGTGTCTTGTAAAAAGTATTACCTCTTTTGTTGTAAGAACTTCAACTGTGACTTTGCCACCATCCCTCTTCTTGATTGTAGCTTTCAGGTAGAGCTCCTTATCATCAACCACAAAGCAAGCGCTCTTGGCATCGAAGGGCTTGTTCTGAGCCTCGATTCTCTCCTTCTCAGGCTTACGGAGATAAATGGCAGCCTTGCCAAAAATGGCCATCTCCGCGTCCGTACTCATGGTGGCAGCTTACTGAAAGTGTCATTGCAAATTATTAAAAAAAAGCCACAAAACAAAATTTTTTAAATTGTTTATGGGGTGTGTATGTTTAAAGTTGAAATGTTTTATACAGATCATGAATCAAGTTTTCTTTGATCTTTTTGCTACTGTCTTACCTTCTTTTCCACCCCAAACAGAAATGGATTACCAGGACACTGCAAGATACATTGAGGTGCTGATTATTTGTAGTACTGTATAAATCATGTCTGACCTTTTCTTAAAGTTAGAAAAGTAAATGAAATGTAAATATCAATGTTCTATTCAATGTTTTATTTGTCAACACATCATAACTACATGCAATAGTTAAGAAAAAATTTCAGTCTTCCAACATGCGTCTTACCTTAAATGTGTAATGACACTGGCCTTCTGCACCACTGTGTATGCTCCTCTCCTCCTGCCCTCTTATATTGCTTTTGTTTTGCCAGCCAAGCAGAAGTTATATATGGAGAACATGGCTCCAATATGGCCTGTATGACAATCGCTTGAAAACACTTGTCACTGGCACTCACTTGTAACGTGGTTTCCAGTTACCAGTTTGTGATTAAGATGCATCTTTGCTAAAACCTTTGTTTTGATTACGACAAGATTTATGTTCTAATTTATGTCCTTCAGCATTCCACTTGATTTTTAAATTCTTTTACAAAAGAAACAATGCTAATGCATATAATTTTGTTTCTTGGTCTAAATAAGTAATAAAATCTGACTAGATTATCTAGACATGCAAAACAGTTAGCATACAGAATACATGAAAACATATAAGACATAGAAAATCTAAGAAAAAGCAGCTATAGATATCAGTGAAACAGAGTGAATGGAAACTGAATGCAGAATTGGGAGTGGGCTAAAATAATATACATTTAGACCTCTCCTCAATTTTGAAGAACTTTCACTAAAACTAAAGAAGCCCTTTCTTCAAAGTAAACGCTATAGGCATACATGGCACTCTAGTCAGGATGCAGATTATTTTTAAATCTTATGGGGATCATGGGGTTTTCGTGACAGGCAGAGCTGTAGCCTTACACCCCTCTCCATGATGGTGTGGGTTTCCTGCAGGTTCTCCATTTTCCTCCCATCGTCTAAAGGCATGCATGATAGATGGATTGGTGACTCTACGTTGACTTTACATTTACATATATGGAATTTCCACTCAGTGGTTACACCTGGAGCACAGTGTCTTGCTGAGGAACACAATGGTAGTTAGTGGGGTTTCGAACCTGTGACTTTGTGTTTGCTCACTAGGACACTTCCACCAGCCGTGTGTGTGCATTTACATTTACATTTACAGCATTTATCAGACACCCTTATCCAGAGCGACTTACAATCAGTTTACAATTACAGGGACAGGAGCAATTTAGGGTTAAGTGTCTTGCTCAGGGACACAATGGTAGTAAGTGGGATTTGAACCCGGGTCTTCTGGTTCATATGCGAGTGTGTTACCTGCTAGGCTACTACCTACCACTGTGTGAATGTGTGATGGCTTGCACTCTAGATGTTCTACAGACCACAGTAAGTTATCTTGGGAAACAACCACCTTTAACACAATAATCAGAAAAAAAGAACCACACATGGCTGTGCTATACACATTCATCACTCATGAATCCACTTCCTAACATAACACCAGCTTTATTGAGGGGGATGGGTGTGTGGTGTGAAGTGGGTGGTGGGTAAGTTAACATACAAGAGGGAGGTGAATGGCCCTGTGAAGTGGGGTCAAAGTCAAAGTGAACTTTAATCTCACCATATACAAGTCCACAGAGAGATGAGACTGTGAAGCTTTTGGGATTCACAGTGTGCAAAATAACATGGTGCAAATGGAAATGTAAAATAACACAACAACATGACAAAGGAAACTGTGCACTGACCTATAAGAAGGTGCACCTATAAGAAGACCTATAAGAAGAAGTGCGACAAACACATGGACAGCAATATGATATAATACGATATGATAGCATGAAATAATAATATGGTGTATGCATAGTGTGCAGCATAGTGTGTGGTGGTAAGAAATGCATCAAAGTGCAGTGTGGATTATTTCAATAATGGTAATCGCTTTGGTAAGAAAGGAAATGGTAATTTCCTTTCATAACATAACATAACATAAGGCAGAACACTCAACTAATAAATGGAGATGTGCACCACAAAATAGAAACTTTCATTTCATCGGAGTCACAGAAACATGGTTGAGTTATAACGACAGCAGTGAATATACAGTTAAAATTCTATAAATGTAAATGTACAGTTATGTGCAAATACTGGTTTGCTGCCTAAGTGTTTTAAAATATTTTTGTCAGTTGTTTCTGTGGTGTAAAATTACAAGCATTTTTATAAATTTATAAGGATTTTATTGACAATTACATCACATTTATGCAAAGAGTCATTATTTGCCGTGCTGACCCTTTTTTCCCCCAAGACCTCTGCAATTCACCCCGGTATGCTGTCAATCAACTTCTGGGTCAAATCCTGACTGATGGCGACCCATTCCTTCATAATCTGTCAGAGTTTGTGGGGTTTTGTTTGTCCACTTGCCCTGGATTAAGGTCTGGGGAGTTTCCTGAGCCACGAACCCATATTTAAATGTGTCACAACTCAAACTTCACCTGCAATTCCGGGCCAGGTTTTCCATGTGTTCCATGTCTCGTGTTCCCTGATCAATTAAGGCATTTGGCAGACGCCCTTATTCAGAGCCTTGATGGGATCCACGTGTATGTGAGATGAGACACATAACCTGAGCAGCTCCAGGGGGTCTCTCCCTGATTTTAAGTCGCTTTGGATATGGTTGTCTGATAAATGTAGATAAGTAAATTTTTACCAGTTATCCCAGTTGCCTTAACCTCCGTCCAATGGGCATGCAAATCACAGAGTTGTATTTGCGCTGAAGTTACAAAAACTCTGTAAACTGTAAGATCATGTATGCTATATAGACAAGAGCTGTAATTCTTGGCATGACACAGGTCGAGTCAGGTTCGTACTCAGTTTCTTTCAGTTTAGCTTTGGCTCGGCTTAAGCTCACGCAGTAAATGATCGGTCAGCAAACACAAATTTCCGGTCTGTAGTTCCTATCCTTGTAAAAAGACCGTGGGGAGAGAACGGAGTGAAAAAAAACTCTCTCTCTACACACAAAAGCACTGTATTCAAACCACTCCAACCTGATGTTACATGGCACAATAGAGGTTAAAAAATTAACAGTTTCTAATTTATTAACACCGGTAAATAATTATTGCAGTTACATGTGAATATTTTATGTAAAAAAGGTACCAATGTTACAGAGAAAACCAAAATGAGAAGAAAAAGTAAAGGGAGAGAGAGAGAGAGAGAAGCCATGAGAGAAAATTAGATGATAGAGCAGGCTCGAAAACCAGAAAATCCGGTTTCGATGGAAAGACAGCTGGAAAAGAAAGTGCACAACAAAGGCACAGGAATGTCCTGGCTCCGTGACAACTCTTCTTACAGACGGTCGCTATGCAAAACAAAAGCGTAGAAAGGCCATGGTCCTGCGACGCCACATCTTAAATCCTTACCGTATGATTCGCATGCTTGTGGCATGTTTAATAATACATAAATTAGTACAATAATACATAAACTAGTACAAACACGTATTATTTAATCATTTGCTTTTGCAATACAATACAAATATCCAGCACAATTTGGCTTTTTTATCAAACTTCCATGACCTAAGCAAACGTTGTCCAGGGCTTAAAACTAACTTTGCACAGACATTTTTTCAAGAAAACATACCTGCTTTTGTGTTCAATTTAGCCTTTCAATAATATCAGTGTATCTTAAGGTTATGTTTTAGCAGGCTTGGCTAAACTGCACTAAAACTGCAGGCTTACTTACTTGCTTACAAGTGAATCAGAATCAGAATATCATTGTAACAAGTACGACGAAATTAGGTGCAGTCCTTTAGCTGGAGAGGTATCATAAATACTGTGTGTAAAAAAAGCTAGCTTAAATACAGGGAGTGCAGAATTATTAGGCAAATGAGTATTTTGTCCACATCATCCTCTTCATGCATGTTGTCTTACTCCAAGCTGTATAGGCTGGAAAGCCTACTACCAATTAAGCATATTAGGTGATATGCATCTCTGTAATGAGAAGGGGTGTGGTCTAATGACATCAACACCCTATATTTACATTTACATTTACGCAGACGCCCTTATCCAGAGCGACTTACAACGTGCTTTCAAGTTACCATCGATGAAGAGATCAATTCCGGTTCACTAGGCCCCCAACTATGAATACATCTATTTTATTCACTCTGTTGTAGATTCTGTACACAAAGTTCGACAACAAGAAAATTACAATTTAATCTAAATCTTCTCTAAAGAGGAAGGTCTTGAGCTGTCGTTTGAAGGTGCTCAGTGACTGAGCTGTTCTGACCTCGAGGGGAAGTTCATTCCACCACCGGTGGGGGTCAAGACATACAAGAGTCTAGATGAATGTCTTCCTTTTACCTTCAGAGATGGAGGGACCAGGCGAGCAGTACTGGAGGCTCGGAGTATACCAGGTGCAGTGCGAGGTGTAATAAGGGCTGTGAGGTAGGATGGTGCTACTCCATGTTTGGCTTTGTAGGCCAGCATCAGTATTTAGAACCTGATGCGTGCAGCTACTGGGAGCCGGTGGAGGGAACGTAGCAGAGGGGCAGTGTGGGAGAACTTGGGAAGGTTGAAGATCAGTCGTGCTGCTGCATTTTTTATTAGTTGTAGAGGTCGGATGGAACATAGTGGTAGACCAGCTAGAAGGGAGTTACAGTAGTCCAGTCGTGAGATTACTAAGGACTGAACCAGTATCTGGGTGGCCTGGGTTGACAGATAAGGGCGGATTCGTCTGATATTGTAGAGAAGGAATGAGCGGGAAAGATTGCTGATGTGAGTTGAGAAAGAGAGTTGGTTGTCTATTGTTACTCCAAGGTTGCGGGCTGTTGCAGAAAGAGAGAGCTGCGAGTTGTCCAGGTAAATAGCAAGATCCTGATGTGGTGAAGAATCTGCTGGAATTAATATATATATATCAGGTGTGCATAATTAATATATATATCAGGTGTGCATAATTATTAGGCAACTTCCTATCCTTTGGCAAAATGGGTCAAAAGAAGGACTTCACAGGCTCAGAAAAGTCAAAAATAGTGAGATATCTTGCAGAGGGATGCAGCACTCTTAAAATTGCAAAGCTTCTGAAGCGTGATCATCGAACAATCAAGCGTTTCATTCACAAATAGTCAACAGGGTCGCAAGAAGCGTGTGGAAAAACCAAGGCGCAAAATAACTGCCCATGAACTGAGAAAAGTCAAGCGTGCAGCTGCCAAGATGCCACTTGCCACCAGTTTGGCCATATTTCAGAGCTGCAACATCACTGGAGTGCCCAAAAGCACAAGGTGTGCAATACTCAGAGACATGGCCGAGGTAAGAAAGGCTGAAAGACGACCACCACTGAACAAGACACACAAGCTGAAACGACAAGACTGGGCCAAGAAATATCTCAAGACTGAAGGTTTTATGGACTGAAAGGTTTTATCCCACCGCTGCCATTATTTTCTTGGGGCAGTGGTGGCCTAGCGGTTAAGGAATCGGCCCCGTAATCAGAGGGTTGCCGGTTCGAATCCCGATCTGCCAAGGTGCCACTGAGCAAAGCACCGTCCCCACACACTGCTCCCTGGGTGCCTGTCATGTCTGCCCACTGCTCACTCAGGGTGATGGGCTAAATGCAGAGGACAAATTTCACTGTGTGCACCTTGTGCTGTGCTGCTGTGTATCACATGTGACAATCACTTCACTTTTATTATTTTTTATGATGAAATGAGAGTGAGTCTTGATGGGCCCGTGGCTGGATTGGTAAAGGGCAGAGAGCTCCAGTCCGACTCTGACGCCAGCAAGGTGGAGGTCGAGTACTGGTTTGGGCTGGTATCATCAAAGATGAGCTTGTGGGGCCTTTTCGGGTTGAGGATGGAGTCAAGCTCAACTCCCAGTCCTACTGCCAGTTTCTGGAAGACACCTTCTTCAAGCAGTGGTACAGGAAGAAGTCTGCATCCTTCAAGAAAAACATGATTTTCATGCAGGACAATGCTCCATCACACACGTCCAAGTACTCCACAGCGTGGCTGGCAAGAAAGGGTATAAAAGAAGAAAAACGAATGACATGGCCTCCTTGTTCACCTGATCTGAACCCCGTTGAGAACCTGTGGTCCATCATCAAATGTGAGATTTACAAGGAGGGAAAACAGTACACCTCTCTGAACAGTGTCTGGGAGGCTGTGGTTGCTGCTGCACGCAATGTTGATGGTGAACAGATCAAAACACTGACAGAATCCATGGATGGCAGGCTTTTGAGTGTCCTTGCAAAGAAAGGTGGCTATATTGGTCGCAGATTTGTTTTTGTTTTGTTTTTGAATGTCAGAAATGTATATTTGTGAATGTGGAGATGTTATATTGGTTTCACTGGTAAAAATAAATAATTGAAATGGGTATAAATTTGTTTTTTGTTAAGTAGCCTAATAATTATGCAAAGTAATAGTCTCCTGCACACACAGATATCCCCCTAAAATAGCTAAAAATAAAAACAGACTAAAAACTACTTCCAAAAACATTCAGCTTTTGTTGTCGTTCAATAATAAAATTATTCCTCAAAAATACAACTTGCCTAATAATTCTGCACTCCCTGTAGAAGACATATACTAATATAATACAAAATATGATACCAAATATAAAATTAAAGGGTGATGTAAGCAGAGTGTATTACAAACTTGGTTACTACTACCCTAATATAAACTGTAAAAATTGTGGGCATATACCTAAAAACTACCAACAAATAGCAGATAAAGTAAAATATTCCGCATACTTTCAACTGTGGGAGCACAGAGTGGGAGCTTGTTCCATAGTGGGTCCAGAAACTGGGAATGCCTGCTCATATTTCCTCCTCAGACAACTTGTTGGGACAGTGAGCAGCAGCTGATCATATGACCTCAGTGCCCTTGGTGGACAGTAAGGATGGATGAGGTCACTCATATAGCCTGGCACTTCCTGCTTCAACGCTTTAAAAGCAAACATTAACATTTTAAACTGCACTCTAATTTTCACCGGCAAACACTGGTATGATGTGGCAGGATTTTGGGGGGATTTTGGTCAGCAGGCAAGGGCTCAGAGAGATTGGTCCGGAGTCATATCGTGTCCATTTTCCCTCTCACCTTTGATGCACACCAATTGGCCTAAAGGACTAACATGTCTAGCGAGGATGCTGTAGCTGTAGCTCTCCATGCTGGTCCCACCTGGAGAACTTTATAAACTTTAGCTCTGCCTTTAACACCATCCTCCCTCACAGATTGGTGTGTAAGCTGTGAGATCTGGGACACCCACTCTGGTGGGGCTCATTTCTCATAGAAGTGTCCTTCTAGTGTTGTTCTATTGAGAGCATCCTAAATGACATTTTATCTCTACCTCCCAATTAAATCCCAACTTCTTTTTCATGTCCAATAAAGTTTCATGTTCAATAAGGATTCATGTGCAATAGGGTTCTACCGCCTCCTTAAAATTATAATGTTATATTTTGTATTCTAGTGTATTATTTTAGTATATACACTGGCTTTGACCTTTCGCCTTATTTTCTTTCCTTGTTATATATTTATATTTACCTCTCTGGCTCGGGGACTGTTACATTACAGATATTCTGATTCTGACTATAATCTAGTTGAGAGTTAAGGGAGGATCAATGTGTCAGAGTCACTAAAAAAAAACATGCACTTCACTTTGCTTAATACGGTATGATAAAAACCTAATGACCGCATTTTTTTTATTTATCAAATTTAAATTCTGGATCAAAAAAATCTAATCATTAATTTTTACTGTTAATTTAAGAATTTTACAGAGACTCTGTAGAGGAGGCATTGAGCTGCACCACCACCTTCGTCTGTCAGTGAGGATTTTAGCAATATGAAGCTATTTACCTGATTTTGTGGAGCCTTTGGTTTTATCTGAACTGTGTACTGATGCAGTGATGGATTTTCATTCCTTCATATTAACATTCTAAAGACTGTGTGAGAGCATGGTTGGAGGTAGAAAAAGCCATTGGCACTGTGGTCTGAAGGAAAGTTTTTTCGGGCATTACACAGGTGCCATATAATTAAGCATGTTGCATCATTCTGTATTGTAGATTTGCTTCTGCATGGATGAAAGGCTTATAAATAGACACACAACAACACTGTATATATAATAATGCTTTATTAAGGTTTTTACATAATCATTCATTTTATGTGACATGTAAAACCACTTGGAAATGTTCATTTATTCAGCAGCCTCTTTGCCCTATAAATAAAAAGGAAAAAAAGGTGTTAATGACATTAAACAATTATTATAGGCACAGTACTTCATCAACATCCATATAAAATTACTTAACAATACAACACAACTGACAGACTCAATATAATATTATAATTACCTTGCCAGAGTCCCGGCTCTTGGCCCTCAGCTTGTTGACCTGGGACTCCGCAATGTCAGCACGCTCCTCAGCCTCCTCCAGCTCATGCTGCACCTTCCTGAACTTGGACAAGTGGGAATTGGCTTGTTCCTCCTGGAATTAAATTCAGTTATTTAATTTTGATTTAAAAAGCTGCATTCATTGAGACATGAAATATATGAAAGTAAATCTTGACTTACAGCTTCCTCAGCCTGCCTCTTGTAGGCCTTGACCTTCAGCTGCAGTTTGTCAACCAGATCCTGCAGTCTGTTGATGTTCTTCTTATCCTCTTCAGTCTAGAAGAAATATGAAACTTTGTTAACTGGTTTCTGGTGTGATTAAATGAGTTCCATGTGAATAAAGTCCATGTGTGGATTTCGTACCTGATAAGTGAGCTCCTTCACTCTCCTCTCATATTTGCGGACTCCCTTAACAGCATCTACTCCACGTCTCTGTTCAGTTTCAACCTCACCTTCCAGCTCACGTACCTTCAGAGAATGAACTGAAACAGTTACCTCTGCTTCTGAGGACATGTTGGTGTCACATTCAGGTGATCCTTAAATCAGCAGCTCACCCTTGACTCCAGTTTCTGCAGTTGTTTCTTGCCACCCTTCATGGCCAGATTCTCAGCCTCATCCAGGCGGTGCTGCAGGTCCTTTACTGTGACCCTCCAGGTTCTTCTTCATTCTCTCCAGATGAGCACTGGTGTCCTGCTCCTTCTTCAGCTCCTCAGCCATCATGGCAGCCTGGAAGATTAGGATAAGTACATTTTTTTTACTAAAGTTGAAATTGAAATCATATTTTAAAAATATAAAAGATTATGTCCTACATCAGTGATGGCTTTCTTGGCCTTCTCCTCAGCATTCCTGGCTTCCTGAACCGTGTCCTCCACTTCACTCTGGATCTGAACCAGATCACCTTCCAGCTTCTTCTTGGTGTTCAAAAGGCTGGTGTTCTAGGACCACACATTTGGAGACATGGAATGTTAGTTGATCATTCTAGATTCTGACATGTGGTTTGCCACAACTTGAAACCAAGAAAGTACCTGAGAGTGAAGAAGTCCAACACGCTCACTGGCATCAACCAGCTCCTGCTCAGCCACTTTGCGGCCTCTCTCTGTCTGTTCCAGAGCAGCTCTCAGCTCTTCGATCTCAGCCAGCATCAGGGTGTTCCTGCGATCAACCATGGCAACCTGTTCCTTCATGTCCTCCTGTCCTCTGACAGCATCATCAAGCTGCAGCTGAGCATCCTGATAGGTAGAACACCAGAATGTGAAGCTTCTGCAGACATTTTAAATATACTCTGGAAACAATGATGAGGTTTACATACCTTGAGCTGTCCCTGCAGATTCCTGAGCTGCTTCTGTGCCTCAGAAGCCTGGCGATTAGCGTGGCTCAACTGAATCTCCATCTCATTGAGGTCTCCCTCCATCTTCTTCTTGATTCTGAGGGCATCATTCCTGCTCCTGACCTCAGAGTCCAGAGTGCTCTGCATGGAGTCAATGACCCTCTGGCTGTTCCTCTTAATCTGCTCCATCTCCTCATCCTTCTCTGCCAGCTTCCTGTCAACTTCACCCTTGACCTGGTTCAACTCCAGCTGGACACGGAGAATCTTGGCTTCCTCATGCTCAAGGGTTCCCTGTTAAGCCAACCATGAAGTAATATGTGGGCAAATGCAGCATATTCATCTGGAAAGACACATTTATGCATTGTGGTAGAAGTTTACCTCAGCTTCCTCAAGGGCAGTCTGGATCTCTGACTTCTCAGTCTCCACGGCCTTCTTTGCTTTCTCCAGCTCATGAATGCTCTTGCCAGTCTCACCAATCTGTTCAGTCAGGTCAGCAATCTCCTCTGTTGAAGACATTATGAAACGGTTTAGAAAGCAGGTAGAAGTAAAATACCAATAAGGGAGTAAAAAGTCACATTTTTAACTTACGCTGCAGATTCTTATTTTCTCTCTTCAGAGTCTCCAGTTGATCCAGAGCCTCCTCATAGGAGTTCTTCATCTTGAACAGCTCAGTGCTCAGAGAGCGAGCCTCCTTCTGGGCACCCTCCAGCTCTGCCTGGCCCTCCTCATATTTCTGCTTCCATTCTGCCAGAACCTGTATTAAATAACAATTAAGAGCAGATTTTCACCAATTGCTCCATAATCTGGAATGCTGATGACTGTCTTATTACAGAAACCAAAATGAAATCCATTACCTTGTCAAAGTTTCTCTGCTTCTTGTCAAGGTTGGCAGCCAGGGCGTTGGCCCTCTCAACATCAATCATGAGGTCCTCCACCTCACCCTGGAGTCTCTGCTTGGTCTTCTCCAGAGAGGCACACTTGGAGTTCACAGCCTCGATCTGCTCCTCAGCCTCCTGGAGACGCTGGGCCAGCTTCTTCCTGGTGAATGAGTGTAGATTTGAGTATAGACTTCATGTGCAAATATTCTTCAAATTAAAATCTTTTCCTCTGTCTGCTTCATACTTGGATTCCTCAAGCTCCTCAGTGCGCTGGATGGCATCAGTTTCATATTTGGTTCTCCACTGAGCAACTTCGCTGTTGGCCTTGGACATTCCACGCTGCAGCTCAGCCTTTGCTTCCTGCTCCTCCTCAAACTGCTCCCTGAGAAGGTCACAGTCGTGGCGGGCAGACTGCACAGCATGAGCCAGGGCATTCTTGGCCTGTAAAAATAGGAAGATGTAATGTTCCATAATCTGGCATAATCTTAAATATTCCTCTGCTAGTGAAATATTCATCCTTTTCTTTACAGCAGTACATTACCTTGACTTCCTCCTCAGTCTGCCTCTTCAGCTCTTCAATTTGTTGAGTGAAGGCCTGTTTGCCTCTCGTCAGCTGAGAAACAAGAGCCTCTTTCTCTTCAAGTTGACGGCCAAACTCACCTGGTTTAAAAGAAGTGAATTAGTATGAATGTGTAGATTCACCATGAATCAGGGTAAACTAAGACATAACAATATTTTTACACTCACCATTTTCAGTCTGAAGTCTTGCTTTTTGGGCACTGAGGTCATTGAGCTGACGAAGGTTCTCATCGTTCTTAGACTTAATTTCACTAAGTTGGTCCTCAAGAGTACGGCACATCTTCTCAAGATTTGCCTGGTAGTGTCATGTGAAGAAGAAAATATAATTTCTTTGTTAATGATGTTTTTGATGAGAACGGTAACGGTGTTAAAGGAGTAAATACATTTTCCAACCTTAGCTTTAGCAACAGCCTCCATGTTGCTGGAGAGATCATCAATCTCCATCTTGAATTCACTCTTCTCCTTCTCAAGCTTCTGCTTGACACGCTGGAGGTTGTCGATCTGCTCTCCCAGCTCTGCCACGCTGTCGGCCTGCTTCTTGCGCAGAGCTGCCGCGGTGGCTTCATGCTGCAGGGTGGCCTCCTCAAGGTCACGGCGCAGCTTCTGGAACTCAGCCTCACGCTTCTTGTTCATCTCGATTTGAGCAGCAGTGGCTCCACCAGCCTCCTCAAGCCTCTCACTGATCTCCTCAAGTTCCCTGGAGAGATCAGCTCTCTGCTTCTCAACCTTGGCACGAGCAGCACGCTCAGCCTCAATTTCTTCTTCCAGTTCTTCAATGCGAGCCTGAAAACGCAGTCAGCATAAGTTAGATAGAATCCAAATCAGAAATAATTCTAAAACTCTATCAACATTACATTACCTGAAGCTCCTTGATCTTCTTCTGAAGCTGAGCACCCAAAGATTGCTCATCTTCAATCTTGCTCAGAAGTTGGCTTGTTTCAAAGTCCTTCCTGGGAGAAGCATTTCAAAGAAGTTTAACAAAATGATACTCTTTACTTGTTAGATTAATGTAGAGATAAATGTTGACATTTCCATACTTCTTCAGCTTCTCCTCAGACTGCTGCTTGTCATTTTCAAGGTCCATGATGGATTCCTGGGCCAGCTTCAGGTCACCCTCAAGCTTTCTCTTGGCTCTCTCAAGGTCCATTCGGAGCTTCTTTTCTTGCTCCAGGGAACCTTCAAGCTGAATAAATATGAAATGTGTTGTTTATTCATGTAATTGGAATTGTATTTGTAAAAAGTTTGTAATTCATGACAACTCACATCATCCACTTGCTGTTCAAGCTTGGTCTTGGCTTTGGTCAGAGTGTTGACTTTGTCCTCCTCTGCCTGGAGATCATCCAGAGTCTGCTGATGAGATTCCTGGAGGGCTTTCTTCTCCTTTGTGAGCTTAGCAATGCTCTCATCCTGAGAGGCCATCTCCTCAGTCAGGTTCTTCACCTGCACACAGAAGGAAATAACAGGTAAATACAGACTAGGCTCAATAATTATGGATCGTACGTTTCTGTAAACCTTTAACAACCACAAACCTTGTTCTCTGTGGCGTGTTTCTCTTTCTCCACTTTAGCCAAGGTCAGTTCCAAGTCATCAATGTCCTTCTTCAGCTCAGAGCACTCATCTTCAAGTTTCCTCTTCTTAGCAGTCAGCTCAGCATTGATCTCCTCCTCATCCTCCAGCCTCTCGGTGGTCTCCTTGAGTTTAGCCTCAAGCTGGATCTTACTCTTAATGAGTCCTTCACATCTCTCTTCTGCATCTGAGAGGTTCTCAGATTCCTAGGTGAACCATGGACATGAGCAGGCTTAAGAATGAGATCTTTACTCGTATTGATCAATTTATTCCATTTGGTCAGTGTTACTTACAGATGCCACTTGCAGCTGCAGGTCATTCTTTTCCTGGAGCAGTGCCACCATCTTCTCCTCAAGCTCTTTTTTCTTGGCTTCTGCCTTTGCCAGATCTTCTTTGCACTTGGTGTAATCTTCCTTCATGTTTGCCAGCTCCTTCTCAGTCTCAGCACTCTTCAGGAGGGGCTTGATCTTGTAGTACACTTTCATCCATGGCCAGTGTTTGACATTCATGAATGAGCGGACGTTGTACTGGATGGTGTAGATGGATTCTCTGTGTGATGAGAAACAGGTTTTCATCTATAACCGTTAATTATATGTGTAATAGGCAGATCCTGTCTGTTAGATTTATATAAATCCATGTTACAAACCTCCTCTCTGTCATCTTAACATATTCCTTCCTCATGAGGTATCCACGGCAGAGGGCCTGAGTCATTGTGACCAAGGAAGCAAGTTTCTCATCTCGCATCTCCTCAAGAGTACCCAGCAGACCAGCCTTGAAGAACACCTGTGCACAATGTGAACATGAGTTACTTTGTGAGATACTTTCATTGTATAAGTAAAAAAAAGTCGCTAAGAAGGAATTATCACCTTAGTGTGTCCAAACTTGTACTGAGTATGATCAACATCAATTGACCCCAAGAGTTTCTCAGAGGCTTTTTTGTTGTCAATAAATTGACCTTCAGGGATAACACTGGCATTCAGCACTTTGTATCTGAAATACAGAGAATATAGTTAGAAAAGTTTGTTCTTCAGAGACATGATATGAAATATATAACCATGGGAAGATCTTATGCACCTCTGCTTGAAGTCACCATAGAGGATTCTGCTTGGGAATCCCTTTCTGCAGATTCTGATACCCTCCAGGACACCATTACACCTCAGCTGGTGGATAACCAGGAAGTTCTCCATCAGACCTAGTACATAACATGCATTAGTGAACTGACACCCATGATCAAATATATTTTGTTGTGTATGTGTTTTGTTTCTGAATTTGGTTAAATGATTCTGTTACACTTAGTCAGTATAAGACAAGACATGTAGAGAACACGTTTTTATATAAGAGTGAAGTAGTTCATATTTGTGTATAAATGTTTTTTTTACCTGGAGTCTTAGACTCATTAGGAATCAAGCAACGCACAAAGTGGGGATGGGTGCTCCTGAGGTTGGTCATCAGCTTGCCCAAGTTCTCCTGTGGGTGTAGTTATTTCATTATCATTAATTCATCATAACTGTGTGAGGGGTTTCTGACTAAATCAATTAAATCCACTGACCCTGAACTGTGAGGACACCGTCTGCATGGAACCACCCTTCTTCTTGCCTCCCTTCTTGCCACCACCACCACTCTCTGCAAGACAAATTTAACATTTATAAAAAAAATATTAAACTGACACTTCAGTCTGAGAAGTTTGATCTGAGAAACAAATTATTTGCAACATAAAAATCTTTACCCTCAACTACAGCAGGGTAGAGGACAGGCAGCAGCTTCATTGAAGACTTCTGGTACAGCTGAAGAACAGACTCGTTCAGTGGATCCCTGTTCTTGTCCAGCCAGCCACTGACGTTGTAGTCCACAGTACCAGCGTAGTGGACCAGTGAGAAGTGGGCCTCAGCCTTGCCCTTGGCAGGCTTGGGCTTCTGGAAGGCGTTGTTCTTGCCAAGATGCTGGTCATACAGCTTGTTCTTGAAAGACGTGTCTGAGGCCTTGGGGAACATGCACTCCTCTTCAAGGATGGAGAAGATGCCCATGGGCTGTTTGCAAGTAAGGAGTTCATTAGAAATGAATGCACATACAATTGTTTTGTGTGTTTCTACAGAGTAAAATGTAAAGGTACCTTCTCAATAAGTTCAATGCAAGCAGCCAAGTCCATGCCGAAGTCAATGAACTCCCAGTCAATTCCCTCCTTCTTGTACTCCTCTTGCTCCAGAACGAACATGTGGTGGTTGAAGAACTGTTGCAGTTTCTCATTGGTGAAGTTGATGCACAGCTGCTCCATGCTGTTGAACTGTTCAGAGAGACATTAATAACTGTTTAGTACTGTTTAGAAAGTGGTGAATAATATGTGTTTAGTAATACTTACATCAAAAATCTCAAAACCAGCAATATCCAGCACACCGATGAAGAACTGTCTTGGCTGCTTTGTATCCAGCATCTGGTTGATACGGATAACCATCCACAAGAACATCCTCTCATAGACGGACTTGGACAGGGCGCTCACAGAGTTCAAGACCTGAAACGAAGAATTGATGAAGTTGTGTTGAGTGTTTTGGAAAACCCATTTTGGTTAAATAAAGGATCATTTATAACATGTTACCTACCTGAGGAACAGTCTGTCCCTTTGTCACAAACTCATTTCCGACCTTCACTCTGGGGTAGCACAGAGCCTTCAGCATATCAGCTGAGTTCAGGCCCATAAGGTAGGCAATCTTGTCAGCCACTGCAAAAAACATATTAAATACACTGCTAGAGAACAACAAAGCGTGTAAAACCAGGTAATATATTCTCTATTTCCAACCTACCCTCTGTGCCATCAGGCTCAGCCTGCTCCTCACGCTGCTTCTGCTTGAACTTCATGTTACCATGATGGATCACAGCACCAGTCAGCTTGTAGATACCAGCTTTCTCTTCACCGCTGAAGCCCAAGATATCAATGGCAGTCTAAAACACAAATATTCAGGGAACATTTCAGAGAAAATATCAACAAATGTAAAAAATGTTTTTTTTGTTCTGAATCTGAACTGTTACTCACATCTGTGGCAACCAGCTCAACTTTGTCATCAATGCTGGCCACAGTGATCTGACCCTGGCTGATCATGGGGAAGTCATAGGGGTTTGTGGTGATGAGCGTCATTTCTGGTGGATAAAAATGTGTTACTTTCTTTAAGTAAACGGCATTGATACATTGAACAATTCTTCATGTTTTTCAAATTTACCAATCAGCTCAGGCTTTTCATTGGTCATCATCTGGTAGAAGATGTGGTAGCCTCTCTCATCTGGAAGCTGGAATGTCACTCTAGACTTCTCCAGCAGATCTATTTGTGGAGGAGGAGATTCATTTCATATATGCAGATTCACATTACGATATCTTTGGCATGAATTTGCCATTTCGTAGTACGTACAAGTCTCAATGTCAGCACTGGACAGTCTTCCAGTGGTGCCAAAGTGAATTCGGATGAATTTACCCTGTATGAGACATAAACACCATATCAGTATTTCTCAAACATACTTACATTTAGAAATTAATTTCTATCTTTAACGTTACTTACAAAGCGAGAGGAGTTGTCATTCCTGACGGTTTTGGCATTACCATAAGCCTCCAGCAGTGGGTTGGCAGCAATAATCTGGTCTTCCAGAGATCCCTGCAAAGTATAAGAAGCCGATTTAATATTTGTTCCATAAAGTAAAACAAACAAGGATCTCAAGAGGTTAGATAGTTTACTGCAGAACCCGACCTGTATTTTGCCGGATGTTGCCTCCTTTTTCTTTTCACCACCAGCCACTGCAACAGTTGCAAAGTACTGGATGACACGCTTGGTGTTCACAGTCTTTCCAGCACCGGATTCTCCACTAGGTAATAAGAAGAGTTTAAGAATGTTTTTAAGTAGAGTAACAACGATAGCTGTAATATTGCCATAATCACATGACATTAGTTCAGAAAAATGATGGTTTTAACACTTACGTAATCAGGACAGACTGGTTCTCTCTATCTGCAGGATGTACATAATATTGTATTTAATTTTGAACTATATTTCTGAAATTGCTTACTTGCATACAATAATAATAGTTACATAATCACAATAATGAACTTGTGATATGCAAATAAAACAATTAAATTAATTAGTAAATTCAAGTTAATCATCCTTAGAGACGAGGTAGTACATATTGTATTTCATGAATCCTCAAAATGGAAGTCATATTGAAAGTCTCACCAGTAAGCATGGACTGATAGGCGTTGTCAGAGACAGAGAAGATGTGGGGTGGGGCTTCCATGCGCTTTTTGCCTCTGTAGGCAGACACCACCTCTGGGTCGTACACGGGGAGCCACTTGTAGGGGTTCACAGTTGCACAGAACAGGCCAGAGTAGGTCTGCAGGAAGACAGCAATGCGTTACAAAGGAGAACCATTGGAAAGTTGTCATTTTAAAGAGCTTTTTATTGCTTACGTAGATCATCCATGCTGCATAACGCTCTTTGAGGTTATACAACACAGAGGCTTCATTAAGGTGGGTCATCATGGCCATGTCCTCAATTTTGTCGTACTTGGGGGGATTCATTGGGGTGACATCGTCCTCCTTAACAGTCTTTTCCTGAAATCATTTTGACAACATAATTGAATTGGAAGTTTCTATAACAGTGAATTGGACAAAAAACAAGACCTGTGTCTTGTAAAAAGTATTACCTCTTTTGTTGTAAGAACTTCAACTGTGACTTTGCCACCATCCCTCTTCTTGATTGTAGCTTTCAGGTAGAGCTCCTTATCATCAACCACAAAGCAAGCGCTCTTGGCATCGAAGGGCTTGTTCTGAGCCTCGATTCTCTCCTTCTCAGGCTTACGGAGATAAATGGCAGCCTTGCCAAAAATGGCCATCTCCGCGTCCGTACTCATGGTGGCAGCTTACTGAAGGTATAATGGGAAGAACCCAGACAGTACAGAGCATTGTTATTGGCATTCAAAAGCCAACAAGAATGTAATCTAATGCAATCTGCAAGGAGACTTCACTTTTTTCTTTGCCTACTTAGTGTGCTAGCTTTTTCATTTCAACGATGTGCTAATCTGGTTTCTTTGTCTGTGTCTTATTGATGTGTAAAGCCATGGTGACAAATGTTTCTCACCTTGTTTTCTTCCCCAAGCCACAGAAGAATGTCCAGGTTACTGCAGCAGAAACACATTTTTTTGTATACTATATGATCGTTTTGAATGCTCGATTCCTATGTTTGTGTGGTAATTGAATGCATATTCAATTATGTATTTATGGAATTTGATCAGCCTTTCCATTTAATTAAACTGCCTTCAAGAAATTAAGTACCAATAGGTGCATCTTACCACAAGGTTGAACGACACTGGCCTTCTGTACCACTGTGCATGATCATCTCTTCTTTGCCTCTTTTATAGCCTTGGATTTGTGAGCCAAGCAAAAGTTAAATATGGAAAACGTGCTTCTGATATGGCCTAAATGAGCGTCTTAAAAAGATCAGGTGAAACATTTGCTGCTGGATGTCAGGAGTGCCATGGACTCCTGTGACAGGTTTTTGATTACATTTATGTTTGATTGGAACTATTATCATATCCTCCTGTCTTTCCTAGTTCCTCTACATTTTTCAGTCCATCTGATTTCTTCAGCTATTTGTTATCATACTAGAAAGTGTTTAGACTTAAACTAGTGGTGATTTTGCAATTGCAATTTTAAAATTGCTTAAAATTGCTTTTGCAATTTAAGATCAGAAATTATGGGAGGCTTTACATTAGAAATTATGATGGCACCATTAATTCCAACTTTCAAATCTAATCTGAAATTTTCCATTGCTTTTAACTGTGTTTCATTTCTATTGCTTTTTATTTTTTGTTTTATTTTGTTTTTGTACATCACATTGATATGACCCTGTATTGTGTTTTAATTTTGCTCTATAAATACATTTTCATTTGATTTTATTTAAACAGTGTTTTATTTTTAATAGCCTCAGGGTCATGTTGGACACCAGAAGGCATAAGGTAATCTTGCCATTTGCTAGAAATGCCATGGGCTGTATCAACATGCTGGCACACCTTTCTTGGAATATGCTTTCGGTGTCATCCAACGTGCTGCAGTATTTATGTGTCAGTGTATATAACGTACGATGTTACCGTAAACGTTAATGCATCTCCCAGTCTGTGTTTTGCACCAGTAGGAGTTTGCAAGTAGCTGTTTCAAAATATGTAGTTAATTGTGTTCAATGTTTCAATGATCTACTACCAAAGTATACTGAGAGGTGAAGAGGTTATGCTGTAGAGCCTTTTATGATATGACACAAAATGGGTCTAGAAGAACTGACTGTCAACCTACACTGTGGTTCTGAGTTGCAGCCTTCAATGTCACATGAAGATGCTCATTTTGTAAAAAACACCCTATGAAATGTTAATGGGATCTTCAGCTGTGCGGTGAAAAACAGCCATAAAACTCAGAGCACATCCTTAACCTTGCTGCCATCACTCATTTCATTCGGTGGGTATGGCGGCAGAGTGTGGCTGTTTGCATACCAAAGGACTGGTTGGTGCTTCAGGAAGTACAGTGGATATAAAAAAAAAGTGTGCACACTCCTGTTAAAATGCCAGGATTTTGTGATGTAAAAAACTTTATTAATTCCATAACTTGTCCCACTTTTATTGAGACCTGTAATCTGTTCAATTCAATTGAAATGCAAATTTTGGTTAGCGAAAAAAAAAAAAAAACACATAATAAGCTGGTTGTGTAAATGTGCATACAATTAAAATGATACTTTATTGAAGCACCTGTTCAGTTATTAAGGCATTCAGTCTTCCTGGGCTGGAGTATTATCATTATGGCACATCTTCACTTCCCAAACTCTTTCTTGCCAAAGCATTACATCAGGCAGGGAGGCATCTCTTCAAGTCACCCTGGTGTATGGTGTTCTTTTGGTGATGCAAAGTGTTATTTTGGTGCCCAGAAAGCACAGACCATATCAGACCATAACACATTTCCCACATACTTGATGTATTTTTTATGTAAATATGGATGTTTTTTTTTAGTTCTGGGTTAATCAGTGTCTCTTTAATTCAAAGTCAAAGTCAACTTTTTGTCATCTCACTATATACAAGTACACAGAGAGACGAGATTGCGAAGCTTTGGAGAGGAGTGAACACAAGAAGACTGAATGCTGTACACTTATTCAAACAGCTTACTGTATATTTGTTCTCCAAACATTTTTTTTCAATTGAATTGTTCACATTTAAGGTGGGAGAAAAACCTATTTCTTGTGGTCAAATTTTTTATGTCTCAAGACCCTGCCAAAAACCTGGCTTTTCTACAGGCGTGTGTTCACTTTTGATATCCACTGTATGTGTGAAGAAGAGCTGATGGTGCCAGTCGGGACCACGGCGAATGAGGGGCACTGTTGCCTCCATTCCGTTTCTGTCTTAAAGTAGAGGCGGCACTGGCAGATGCCTGGGTAAAGCTGGATAGCAGGGGAAATAACAGCTGCTCTAATTGAGGATTACTTTCCACTTTGGTGTGCTTTGTGGCCGCTTTTATTGGCAGTTGCAGGTCAGACAAACAAGCAGGCAGCTTTCTGTTTTCCCTCCGGTTGCACCAGTGAATTAATCTGATACGTCGAGACTTCCGACATCTTGGAGGAAATATGTCAGTGACTCTTGTCATATATTTAACATCTGCACAGAACATTTACTGGTTTGTCACATTCTGAATAATTCAGAATCTATGCAGTTATCATAACATGTAAACATGCAACATTCCTATAGTAATTGTTCATCAGTGTGCCATTTTTTTTTTTGGCTTCGGCATACCACTCAAATGAAACCGGCCAGGAAGGGTAAACATACAATATATTGAACTGTCAATCTCTCTGCCACATAAACATTTATTGGCAGGAATTCCAATTATGTACCAGTCATTTAACACCATGCTGGTGCATTTCTGGTGATTTGCTGTGCGGTTGTAAATCTCCCGGTCGTCCGTTTCAACAGCACATGCCATTCATAGTGGAGGAGAGCTTCCCTGCAGCTGATGAACCTTCCACTATTTATGACCGAACCTCACACATGGTCATGCAAGCCAAACGGTGTCGCATTACGAAGCACTGGAAACTTTCCTGCGCTGTAGCGTAAGCTCTCCTTGCCATGTGCGTGTCGACAGCAAAGTCATCTGCCCAAGGACCATTTGGCAGGACTGCTTCTGAGCGGTCAGGAAAGACACCCCCCAACAATGTGTACTGCAGCACTGAGCCAAATCGGGGGGCAAAGGGTTTGGCACTCGGCTAATAAACATAGAGTATTAACTGTCAGCTTTTATATACTGTTATAAACCCATCAGTGTGACGAGTAAATCACTTGAATAATTTATAGATTCGGATTAGACGTTTCAGAATACTTTTGATTGTTACTTTGGTTTAGCTTGTGCTGATAAGTCTGTATAGTTCACACTATTAGTAAATGTAACGTGAAATTGAGGCACGGTTGGGGTTGGGGTAGCTTGGCTGGAGTCTTACGTCTGGAACCGCAACAAGCAATTTCCTTATATGTCTGGGTTATAAACGGCAACAATTTCACCTGCAGTGAGGGCGCATGGTCACTAAAGTTAGCAGCTTAGATTGCTGACCTGTTCCCTTGCTTGCCTTGCGCTTTGCTTTTGGAATTCATACCCCTGAAGTTATGCTTGCTGATTTTAGCACATGGCCGTAATGTTGCATTATGATCAAATATTTGGTACAGGCAGGCACAAAAACAAAGTGTTGGCCAAAGAGTTAATCCATGGTCATATAAAACCATAACACATTTCCCATGTAAACCAGGGTCATATAAAACCATAACACATTTCCCACGTAAACCAGGGTCATATAAAACCATAACACATTTCCCACGTAAACCAGGGTCATATCAAACCATAACACATTTCCCACGTAAACCGTGGTCATATAAAACCATAACACATTTCCCACGTAAACCAGGGTCATATCAAACCATAACACATTTCCCACGTAAACCGTGGTCATATAAAACCATAACACATTTCCCACGTAAACCAGGGTCATATCAAACCATAACACATTTCCCACGTAAACCGTGGTCATATAAAACCATAACACATTTCCCACGTAAACCGTGGTCATATAAAACCATAACACATTTCCCACGTAAACCATGATCATATAAAACCATAACACATTTCCCACGTAAACCGTGGTCATATAAAACCATAACACATTTCCCACGTAAACCAGGGTCATATCAAACCATAACACATTTCCCACGTAAACCATGGTCATATCAAACCATAACACATTTCCCACGTAAACCATGGTCATATAAAACCATAACACATTTCCCACGTAAACCGTGGTCATATAAAACCATAACACATTTCCCACGTAAACCATGATCATATAAAACCATAACACATTTCCCACGTAAACCATGGTCATATCAAACCATAACACATTTCCCACGTAAACCATGGTCATATAAAACCATAACACATTTCCCACGTAAACCGTGGTCATATAAAACCATAACACATTTCCCACGTAAACCATGATCATATAAAACCATAACACATTTCCCACGTAAACCAGGGTCATATCAAACCATAACACATTTCCCACGTAAACCATGGTCATATAAAACCATATCACATTTCCCACGTAAACCAGGGTCATATCAAACCATAACACATTTCCCACGTAAACCATGGTCATATAAAACCATAACACATTTCCCACGTAAACCATGGTCATATAAAACCATAACACATTTCCCACGTAAACCGTGGTCATATAAAACCATAACACATTTCCCACGTAAACCAGGGTCATATAAAACCATAACACATTTCCCACGTAAACCATGATCATATAAAACCATAACACATTTCCCACATATTTGATGTATTTTTGGAGCTAAAATATTAGTTTGGGGTTAATCAGAGTCTCTTTAATTGATGGTAGGAATGAAGACTGAATGCTGTAACTAAATCAAAAAGGGTGTGCACATTTCTACAAGCAGCTTTTTGTACATTTTCCCCTAATAAATGTCTTTGTTTTTCCATTGAATTATAGGTCACATTTAAGGTGTGGAAATCATCTATTTTTTATAGCATTAAAACCTGACTTTTGATATCCACTGTAAATGTGAAGAAAGTTGAAGTGGAAAAAAGTAAAGTGATTGTAATTGTGGAACACTGCAGCACAGCACACGGTGCACACAACAAAATGTGTCCTCTGCATTTAACCCATCACCCTGAGTGAGCAGTGGGCAGATATGACAGGCGCCCGGGGAGCAGTGTGTGGGGATGGGGCTTTACTCAGTGGCACCTCAGTGGCTCCTTGGCAGTTCGGGGATTTGATCCAGCAACCTTCTGATTGTGGGGCCGCTTCCATAAACACTAGGTCACCACTGCCCAAGCTGAGTGGGTCAGTTAGGACCACAGAAAATGAGAGGCACTGATCAAATATTTGTGCAGAAGCCTTGTCAATGTCCTAAACAGTTTTCAGAATTACTTGACACCACGCTGTGTGCTGTTCAGCAAGCTGACAATAATAAGCAAATAAGTAGAGTGAGAGTGCCACCAGGAGGAGAGCATTGGAACTGAAATACATTATATAATACAAACACACAAGAAAAATGAGCAAACACCACACATTTTATGTACATCTACGAGTAAATATTCTTATAAATAGAACAAGATACAACACATCACCTAAAGAGTGCTTAGCAAAATGAAATATTTCACAATCAAGTGTTCTTTCTTCCTTTAGACATTTTCTTGCTCCATTAGGTTGAAGACATGCTCAACATCATATACAGCCCATACCAACATTTGTTTACTAATTTGCTAACAGACATTCAAGTACCCCATCTGTCCATGTATTTACACAAAACAAACTTCACTTCACTTTAATTCTGTTTCTTTTGTGATCTAAATTTACATTCACTTGAGGTTCATGAGGTCCTTCAGGACCATTAAAAATCATATGTGACATTCTTCCATTCATACAGTTATAAAATTAATGTATTTTGTCTATACATTTACAATGACACCTAAATAATATTTTACAATAAAAAATAATATTTGTTTGCATTGTGAGTGTTACACTAGTAAGCAGTATCAAGCAAAGACTACGTCAACCAGTTTAAAAAAAGATTCCATAGCTGAAGCCTGGAAGTGGTCAGTGTTTGAAGCCAACTTTATATTGGCATCTTAATACGATATATTCAAAAAGCATATTATTGAATGAATGTTACTTATTATTAGCTAAGTTTTAAATCTTTAAACTATCATCTATCTGTCTGTCTGTGTTTGTTATTGACCTGATTCTATGAGCAGTGAATGGCCCCAGCATGTCTCATTGCTCTGTCTGCATCTGGACAGGAATGGCCACTTCTGCTGGAAGGGTGGAGGCTGAAGCTGGAAGCAGAGTTTCCACAGAGAGGATGCCATCTGGAGACATGGAGGTTCTGATATGCTGCCGGTCCACCGCTGGCGGGAGTCTAACAACAACAAATAATCATTTGGTGAGCCATAGAACCGAGCATTCTACTATTACTGATGCCTCTGACATGTCCTTTCCCTGCCAGCCCTCTCGATCCCTGGGGTGGGGGTGAACCTAGGTCAATGCTTCATTAAATCCACTGGGAACACTGGGATCCAAGGGAACAGAAAAATATAACATCATTGATCTGAATGAATGATATATTCTTATTAAATACTTTGTTCTTTACATTTTACATTTAAGGCATTTATCAGATGCTCTTATCCAGAGCGACAAGGCTCAATGCTATAATGCACAATGCATTATAGCATTGAGCATATTTATCAACCATGGAGGTCTGGATTTGAAGTCACACTAACGTTTATGTAATGTCCTTAAAACGAGTCAAAATGACGCTCAGTGGTTTGCTTTCTACCTTGATGAGCGATATTACCATGTGACTTGGAAAGGACCCGCCTCAAGGGTAAGTACTCTCCTTTTCTCCTTCTGCATGATAACACATAGTGAGGTCATTTCCTCACATGGATTATCCTACCACTGCTATGCCGACGACACACAACTCATCTTCTCTTTTCCTTCCTCAAATCTACATGCTGCTTCCAAAATCTCGGCATGTCTAACAGCCCATCACCTCCAACTCAATCCCACTAAAACTGAACTAATATTCATTCCAGCCGATTATTCACTACATCACGATCTTGCCTGGACAACTCACAGATCTCTCCTTCTACAACAGCCCGCAACCTTGGAGCAACAACAGACAACCAACTCTCCTTCTCTACTCACATCATCACTCTTTCCCGCTCATGTAGATTCCTTCTCTACAATAGCAGACAAATCCGCCCTTATCTGTCAACCCAGGCCACCCAACTACTGGTCCAGTCCTTAGTAATCTCAAGACTGGACTACTACAACTACCTTCTAGCTGGTCTACCTCTATGTTCCATCCGACCTCTACAACTCATACAAAATGCCAAGTTCTCCCACACCGCCCCTCTGCTACGTTCCCTCCACCGGCTCCCAGTAGCTGCACGCATCAGGTTCTAAATACTGATGCTGGCCTACAAAGCCAAACATGGAGTAGCACCATCCTACCTCACAGCCCTTATTACACCTCGCACTGCACCTGGTATACTCCGAGCCTCCAGTACTGCTAGTGAACCAGACTTGATCCCCACACACTGCTCCCTGGGCACCTGTCATGGGTGCCCACTGCTCACCAAGGGTGATGGTTAAAAGCAGAGGACACATTTTGTTGTGCACCGTGTGCTGTGCTGCAGTGTATCACTTCACTTTCACTTGCATACTTACTTGTATTTCCTTGAAAACCTCCTTGAGACTTTTCCATTTTCATCTTGCCGTTCCTCATGTTTACCTTAAAATTTGACAAAACAGTTTACATTTTATACAAATAAATTATAATACATTTTTGATTCTGCACTGTTTTTCAGTTAATTGAAAACTTAGCACCATTCAAAGCACTCTGTCATCATGCCAGCAGGATACTATAAAAATGTACAGTCCCCAAGGGAGCCTGTCATTTAAAGCTATAGAGCCAAATCCTAATTCTAGTCCATTTTAGAACTGATTTGAACAATGCCACATGATAACATTTGAGCTACTTAACCACAATGCAAGATTCTTTTGACAAAAGAAAGTTTACCTGCTATTTCCAGGTAACCTTCCTTAGTCTTAATTGCAATATCCTCAGGTGAGAACTGACTGACGTCCAGAGAAATCCTCCAGCTGCCCTGTCCAGTCCTTATTTCTCTCAGCCCTTCCGAGACGTGACTTCTGGGACTGGGTGCACCGGCGGTCTGCGTGGTGGAGGGAGAACAGAGCGGTGCGAGCACGTACCCCGGCAAGGAGTATGCAGACAGCCTCCTCCGGGCCCAGTCAATCCAGGTCACATCGGTGGGCTCAACAAAAGAAGGCAGGCCGATATCTTGATCAATTGGTCGCTTGGGTGGCGATGAGTGACGCAATGAGTCCCAGTCACAGCCTCGCTGGAAGAGTGGCCGGGGTGCTGTTTTGTTGTGGTCAGCCATCACTTAGACCCAAGAAGCCAAAGGGTGAATGGTTGAAAATCCCCCACCAAATTAGAAGACAAGGGTAGCTCAGGTTTACTGGAAAGTTCTAAGATTCATAACGGAAGAGATTACCCTGAGGCAGAGCTTCAAACAGCCGTCCAGACAACACCCACACTCTTTATATACAGAACTATTCATTACAGGCGCAACCAAGCAGAAAGAATTATTAGCTTGGACTCGTCAGGCTTTAGCAAGGCCAGCGTTTCACTCCTTTTCTGCTTTCAGAAGGGATGATGCAAATCAGCTACATTAACGGCCCTTACAGGAAAATGGCAAATAGTTGGTGGACAACTACTGGCCAGTGGAGACGGTGTTGCCTGCTGATGAACTCTGCAGTCCTGTCACATCCCAGGGCTCTTTGTCTTACCGTGGCAACCGCAGCCCAATCCTTCAGGACAGAAAAGAATGTTTACGTGCTACTTAAAGTCCCGAAGCGTTGTTCTTCATGTAAACACCACTCACGCGTTGCTGCTTTAAACGTAAAAAAGCATATAGCTCTTAAAACTAATGCTGTCTTGTCTTTTTTTTATTTGCATGTTCTTCTTTGTTAAAAGTTAAACATTAATTCTGTAGCAATAACAGAAAAACTTTGTTCATCTGCTTTTATTACATTTCTCATAAAACTAAGACTTTACAGCAATGTGTGCTTTCAGACCTCACACACACATTGCGAATACAATCGTATATTACAGATTATGTGCATTAACAGGTTTTACTCCTAAAAATGAAATATTATAGATTGTACATATGGGGAATTTTCAGTCCTTTCTGATACCATGACACCAAGCACCATGCATTCCACAAAAACACCCTGGCGTCTCATCATTTTGAGTGACGCCATCTTTGCTCACGCAGATGGAGCTCTACTGCATCCACAGAAATGTCATCCTGCTAACAGTAACATTATTACTGGATTCCATTACGACAAGAAACTTTTTTCATGTAATCCACCCTTGGAAAGGTAAGATTTTTCCTGATATTAATTGTTTGCAGATTTGGACAGTGTCCTGTGTAATGAAAAAAGCAAAGTGACACAGATGTCAGTTAGAATTTGGTTCAGTCTGTCCTTCATTGATATCTTCACAACTTCTCCTCCAATCCATCAGCCTGGCTTGATATCCTGACAAAACATAAGCAAGTGAGAACGTGACCCACCTAGACAGGGTACATGCATGCCTGCTTCCATTTAACACACTAGCTACTGTACAGGAGTTCTGTGTTCATGCAAGATCTTGTCCAAATCCATGGTCTGTACCTGTTAGGTTTCCTGGTCTGGAGAACTATTGCCGTAATTACTGTAATTAACACCAGTGCACCAACCACAGTGCCCACCGCAATGCCAACAACATTCATTTCAGTATCTGAAATGTAGACAAAGACAGCACATTTCTTCAGACCTTGTGCACATTAGAAATGATTTTTCTTAATTTACCATGTATACAAAACAGACACTTTTGAGCAAATAGCAAATTGTTGCAGAACCAATTACAGCACAAAAAAAGGAAAAGTGAAGTGATTGTCACATGTCATACACAGCAGCACAGCACACAGTGCACACAGTGAAATTTGTCCTCTGCATTTAACCCATCACCCTGAGTGAGCAGTGGGCACCATGACAGGCGCCCGGGGAGCAGTGTGTGGGGACGGTGCTTTGCTCAGTGGCACCTTGGAAACTCACACGCATGGCCATTTCATCACTTTTAGTTACAAGAGAACTGAGAATGTGTTCTTGGCAGTTGTTAGTTCTTTCTTACCAGCAACACACTCTAAAGAATCACCAGACCATCGGCCGTCACTCTGGCACTTGCGCTCTGCTGCCCCCTGCAGGGTGTAACCTGCATCGCAGGAAAACGTTAGTGTTGATCCCTGCAGATATGTTGTGCCCTCCTTCTTGCCGTTCTTCGGTGGGGGAATCCATCCACAGGACACCACTAGAGGGGAAGCAGCGCAAATAAGCCAACTTGACAGATTTAAATGTCTTTTCATTTGAAAATTAAAGGGAGAGGCAATACCTGGTTCTAGGGCCACCACCACTGACATATGGCTATTGAAGGAGTGACGAGTGGCATTTCCCAAATCCGCACTACGGCTGACAAGAGTATCATATTTGCAAAACTGAGATCCTTTGCCAGAGCACATTACTGATGTTACATTAAAAGAGGATCATCTGTGTTGCTGGGAAGCTCAAAGACGGGTCGGAAATATGGGTTGTGCTTTGGTGCATAGAAGTAAGTGTCCAGTAAAAAAGCAGAATCATAGGTGAAGAGGGAGGACTCATTCAGGATTGCCCCTGGAGAACATTTAATAAATGTTTTTATGATGGAAGTATCTCATTAATACACGATAATCAGTATATCAAAGAATTATTCTTACTCACAGCTGGCCCCAAATGAGAACAGTTCCTCGGCGTTGCTGTTGGCTAAGAAAATCTCCTTATCTCTGGAGATGAGGTCATCCGTAGGGTCATCATTCATGTTTCCCAGCAGGCCTTCTACTGAATTCCGGAAGTCCTCTGGCAGGAGCACGGTGACAACAATGGTCCTCTCCCTTAGTCTCACTTCCACTCCCGCGCCGGAGGGAAACATGACCGTCACATTCTGTGGTGTGGGGGAGAACACGAAAACACCTGCAGAGTGGGACATTTTTAAACTGTTATCTCTAACAGTGTTAGATTTATGGTCATCTTTAATAATATAGTAATCATAATAGCTTAAACACTTTTTCTAGTAGTATTTGTCCAATACGCATTCAGATCCTTTAAGTTAAAACGTAGAAATGTAAAAACTTGTACATTTAATAATTACAATAAACTCACATTTCAAAAGTAAGAAAACGCACAAATAACTGAAAACAGCCTTACCGTCTAAATCCATCCAGGTTTGCTCGGAGAAGGAGAGAGGTGCCTGGTTCCGCAGAACCTCAAGGCTGCTGAAGAGCCTGCTGAGACGTACCTCAATCACATCGGAGTTTCCCTCCTTCATAGCCACTGCTGACAGCTTGGTGGCATTCACTGCTCAATGTACACATACAGGAGAAGCCCTAAATCCACAAGGCCCCTGGCATTCCACGTGGCAATGCAGCCAATTGTCTAGATGATTTTCGGAAGTTGCTTTCTTACCTAGTGGCTCAGTCAGCTGCTCTGTTCTGCCCTGCACCAGCAGTCCTTTTTCAGCAGCAACGACTAATGAATATTCCCCTTTACCATTAAACGTGTAACTCACATTGTCAAAAGTAATAAAGTGTGGATCTCCAAACACAAAACCTGTGGACCAATACAAAAGGAATACATTTCATACCTGTAAAAAATATATATAACATATAACATGGGAACATTTCTGACCTGCTTTTGGGGGTTTGTAGGTCCTGCAGTCACTGGATGGTCTGTGGGTAAAATAGTAGTGGCAGTTCTCAGACCACAGGCAGCAGTAGTAGAAGCTGAGAACATCATAGACCCAGTGTGATGAGCCTGGCACCCTTGGAGGCTTCTTGTAAGGGGGTGAGCCCCAATCATGTCCACGATCTGGGGTGCTTCCGCCAATGGAGTCGAACGTCAGGACCTGGGCTCCTGTGCTGTCATAGCAGCACTGTTGCCCAGCGGCGTACTCGGAGCTACCAGGCCAAAAAAAGACAGCAGGGATGAGACGCACATGACAATATGTTAGTGGGATGCTACTCACAAGGCCGATGAAGCACATTTAATACGACCTGATGACAGAAATGATGCAGATTTTACTAATGAAACGTATCAGTAAAAACAGCTCAGGTTAAGCAACACATTTTCCTGCCCACATAGGCATCCGCTGGTTAAATCCTGTGTGCTTTTTTCCTCAGCTGACCAATTTTATCCTCTAGCAACACGCGTGAAAACAGAAGATTGGATAGAAGGTATAATTCAGAAGCCACCACACCTCCGTTGATGCAAGACATGAAGAATTTGGCCAGTTTCCAGTCCTCACTACATGGTATTCTGGTTATGTGGAATACGCTCACCTGGCTTGTATAGCTCTTACACAGTGTACACTTCCAGGGTGGTATGTGCACACGCTTCCCTTCTCCAGATCACAACCATAGTCGGTCTGAGGTAGACAAAGGTAACAACAAGGGAAATTTAAACTACTGAAGCATATGTGTTTTTAGGGGAAACTGCATTTGACAAAGGCAGAGCAAGATCAGACATTTGCACAATTTACAAAGACTGGAATGACAGATAACAGAGTTGGTTTAGGCTGAGAAGGAAGGATTATATTTCAGCGCAGTTCATGCTGACCAAACTTTGTGTGTGATATCACATTACAAGTAAAGGAAATATGTTGGACTTAGAACGCAAAAAAACACAACACAAAAGCCAGTTCTAAGGAGAGTAGAGTTCTATGGAGAGGAACAATGCGCTCTAGATCGGTTCTTCATAAGCTCTGGAGAACCTTTTTATGCTGGAGACCTTTTCTCACTGTAGAAATTAATGCTTTTAGTAACACTTCATATAATTTTCAAACTCTGATGTACTGTGGCTGTGTGTGGATTTTCATAACTGATGATGTGCCACTATTTTAGAGAGATTATTATTATTAATGTGTAATTTAAATAAAGTTACTGACTACTTGACTGAGTTCATTTTTGACAAACGCTACATTTGCACAAATGATTAGATATTGCGCATAATGAGCAACAATCCATACTCACATGAAATCTGCCTGTGTCGGCTCTGGCTTGGGCCAATGTGCACGGACAGTCAATTGTCTCGCTGAGGAAGTTCGGCAAAGTTTTCTCCAGTTGGTCCCATGTCACGCATTTCTTCAAGGCCCATGCAGCAGAGTCCTCTCGATAGCTCTCCTCAAGATGCCAAGCCAGGGCATGGTCTTCACTCCATGCGGCATTCACATTGCTGCACAATGTAAGAGTCACATTTTAGCACTGAGTGTAGATGAAAAAGGAGGCAATTAACCAGACAGTACATAGTACAAGTATAGTATATATATATTTTTGTAACGTTTGCAGATTTACATTTACATTTACAGCATTTATCAGACGACCTTATCCAGAGCGACTTACAATCAGTATTACAGGGACAGTCCCCCCCTGGAGCAACTTAGGGTTAAGTGTCTTGCTCAGGGACACAATGGTAGTAAGTAGGATTTGAACCCGGGTTTCCTGGTTCACAGGCAAGTGTCTTACCCACTAGGCTACTACCACCCAAATCACCCAGATGATTTTAGCAAGAAAAGAAACCGCAGTTGACCAAACCTTGCACCATCAGGATATGTGCTCGAGCTGACACGGATAGCACCCAGTTCCCAGTCCGAGTATGGCTTCTCTGCAACTTTGGGAATGAAGGTGAAGGTACCGTTGTTGGGGTGGCCTCTTTCCAGAGAGTACAGATACGTCCATTCTGCCTTCCATGAATCTGAATAAGGCACTCCTAAAAATAATTTACATATATATGCTTTTTTGCTCAGTTATAAGTGATTAAAATTTTAAAGGTCAGACTGGATGCTTTTTTATTATGGTCCTAAGCAACAAAGGGGATTGTTGCTTATGAAATTATTACATATTCTGCATGCAAATTGGTATATATGATATAAAAATTACACCTTGCTCTCTGTAGCCCCATAGTTCCAAGTTGACAGCCTCTGCTCTGACTAATGACACATTCCATGTCATCTTCAGAGAGCCCCCAGTGTTGGGGGTGCCATAGTATTGCCACTTTGTGGCATTCTCCAGTTGCACTTTTAACTTTGAATCCAGCTTTCCTGTATGAACTGAAGAAGACAGGAAAACTAATGTTTAAATCAGCCCCGGATAAAGAACAGCAAGAATTTTTTTAAATAATATATGTCTACAAAGCCATGGCCTCAAGAGTGACCCAAACTCCTGTTATTTACTCACCTGATAGCCACGCCCCTTGTCTGCTATTATTCAGTCCCTTGTTTGTGAATATTTCAAATGGAATCCAACCAGTTTCATATAAAAGTGGAGATGTGCAGTGGCCTCTTTTCTCATCGTCCACATAGCCTTCAGTCACAATTTCTTTCTTAAACCTGTTAGCAAGTTGCTTTAATTGAAAAATGTTCAGAGACTCCCATGTGAAATACTTAATGTGGTGTTAAATACATTTTTAACATTCCTACCGACAAAATATATTGGAAATATTGTTAAAACTGACACCTAGGACAACAAAGTCAGTCCCTCCAAACATTGATCCAGAGTATGGAGAAATATCAACGCAAAAATCCTTAAAATCCTCACAGCAGTTTTCTAATGAAACACACGTAGCATGACAGGAACACGTGAGCAATTTCTGGCCACACTGCCCTTCACACATTTGACCTGAAAGTTAAAATAAAGAAAAATGTAAAATTAAAAAAATATTTAGTAGTCTTATTAACTCTACCTGAATAACCAGGCTAACTCTATTTTTGAATATGATGAACTAGTGATCATTAACGAAATACATGTCACTTTCACACCAGCAGTTACCGTACATTTACACTGTAAATATAATAAGATGTGTAAACCTGCTAGCTGGTTTTCACAGTTTAACCAGCAGTGAAAATACGCATTCAAAAATCGATTTTCTTACCTGATGTCAAGGAAATATATAAAACCAGCAGGATAGCAGCAAAACTATAATGCAGTGGCTTTGCCATTAGCTCCTGGTTAAAAGTATTTAACTGCAGTCAGGCAGCAATGTCCACCACCTCCTCCAGTCTTACTACAAAAGTGCTGTCTTCAGTTCAAAGTCTAATTTCACGGTGTGAGCTGCCAACATTCGGGACAGGTATAGGTGAAATATCTAATGTTTACCTAGAGGCCAAGAGATATGAGATGTTTCATAAATTTACAGCATGCACGGTCACAGCAAAGGTCTGTCTGATAACACTCATTCCTCAGATGGGGACTGTGTCCCCAGCTGTGGGTTGAACTGAGACTCACAAGGCAACTATTTGTTATCACAAATATGCGTATTGATAAAGGGTACATACCAGGGCAGCCAATTCTCAGGATGTCCTATTATAATAACTGTACATTACTAAAGAGTTTTGATCTGTCCACATTGAAACCTGTTCAGTTGCTGCATTAGATCTTCATTGCCATAACTGATCATTAACCCAACTCTTAATTATTACCAAGAACAAGATCCATGTCATGTTTTTATCAGTTCCCTAAGCATGACAGACACTCGGCGGCCTACGAAAGCTACCGTGGGGTCGAGATGATCTGTCACACTGTCCATGTTCCCCTTGGCGTTTCTGAAGGCGGAGAGTACCGACATATTCATGCGACCGGACCTCGATGGCCTACGAAAGCTACCATGGGTTCAGGCACTCCCGTTGTTAACCAAGATGAGGAGAGCGGCGGACTTCCCAGCGGGGCGAGCCGGAGACTGACGGAGTGACATGCCGGTCCCCCACGGACAAGCCGTGCTTTGGCCCGGGCCTGAAGCCGCCGGTGCAGGACAGCCACCACTCGTCCTGTTTCTTCCCCCCTTTCATGGACCATTTTTTGGCACACCCAGAGGTCATGCATTTGAGGGGGGGTAATGTCATGATCTGGTCCGGGAGGGGCTACTCCTAGTCCAGAGTTCGTACCGGAGTTTCATGTTCATCCTGTGTAATGTTCCCTGATTGCATAAAACTATCCTGTTCGTGTCTGTTTGCTGTCAGGACATTGTTTGGTGATGTTCCCTTGTTGTGTGTATTATGTATTAAACCCCTGTCCTTTGATGTCGTGCGAATGCGTCCTCCTTCCTCGCCATGTCCAGCCCTCGTGACAATAGAATTTAAGATTGAAGAACCCATCTTTACTTTACTTTACTTTATTTAGCAGACGCTTTTATCTAAAGCGACTTACAATTTTTGTATTATTTTGTGCAATGTGTATGCATGTGCGTTTGGAAGTGTTAGATTTGTCTGTAATATTTTTGGAATAAGAGGGTTTTCACCTGCTTCTTAAAAGTGGTGGTAGTCTCGGCTAGTCGTGTGGAGGAGGGCAGGTTGTTCCACCAGCCAGGGACAACAGCGGAGAACAGAGTTGATTGGAATCTGAGACCCAGTGAAGAAGGAATTTTCAGTGTCATTTCATTTGCCGATCTGAGAGAGCGTGCAGGAGTGTAGCTAGGTAGTAGTGTATTGATGTAGGAGGGTGCAGTTTTATTTACAGCCCTGTAGGCAGCATCAAGGATTTGAACTCAATGCGAGCAGCTACCGGGAGCCAGTGGAGAGAGGTGAGAAGAGATTTAAAATGGGTGTATTTCGGCTGATTGAAGATGAGACAGGCTGCCGTATTTTGGATCATCTGGAGTGGTTTTATGGTGACTGCAGAGGCTCCAGCCAGGAGAGAGTTACAATAGTCGAGTTTGGAGATGACCATTGCCTGGACGAGGAGCTGCGTAGCCTGTTGCGAGAGAAAAGGCCTAATCTTGCGAATGTTGTAGAGAGTGAACCTGCAGGATCTGGAGATCATAGCAACGTGATGGTTCAAACTCAGTTTGTCATCGATCCAAACTCCAAGGCTTTTTGCAGATGCCGTGGGTATTAACAGTAGCGAGCCAATTTGAAAGGTTTTGCTGAGGGGAGTTGTTGCCCGGAAAGATCAGAATCTCTGTTTTGGATTGGTTGAGTTGGAGGTGTCGCTCAGACATCCATGCTGATATGTCTGAGAGACAGGCCGAAATTTTTGTTGCTATAGTAGCATCTTCTGGTGGGAATGACAAATAGAGCTGGGTGTATTCAGCGTAAGAGTGATAGGAGAAGCCATGTGATTGGATGATGTGACCAAGTGAGCGGGTGTATATTGAGAATAGAAGGGGGCCAAGAACAGAGCCTTGTGGAACCCCTGTGGTTACCATAGAGAGGACAGATGTCTCACCTCCCCGTGATACCTTGAAAGACCTGTTGTGAAGATAAGAGGTGAACCAATTTAGTACGGTTCCTGTAACTCCTAAATCTGAGAGTGTGGTGAGAAGAATTTCATGTCGAAGGCAGCAGATAGATCAAGTAGGATAAGGACAGATGATCTGGTCATCCATCATTGCCAGGAGGGAGGTTTTAGTTGAATGCCCTTTCCTGAAACCAGACTGAAAAGGGTCGAGAAGATCATTCTCGTGGAGAAATGAAGAAAGTTGAGCCAGGACTGCTCTTTCAAGAATTTTTGAAAGAAAAGGAAGGTTGGAGACTGGGCAGTATCTATCTAATAGAGATGGGTTTAATGTGGGTTTTTTGAGCAGGGGAGCAATGACAGCCTGTTTGAAAGCAGTGGGAAATGTTCCTGTTGTGAGTGAGGAATTTAAGATATGTGTCAGAGCAGATACTATGGTGGGCTGTATGGACTGAAGGAGGTGTGAGGGGATTGGATCCAGGGAGCAAATGGTGGGGTGACTAGACTGGAGAAGTTTAGACACGTCCGATTCCGAGAGGGGAGTAATGGAAGACAGTGTCCTGGTTTCAGAGGTAACAGCAGGATGGGGTCTGGGGTTAGGGGGTGAGAATTGTTTGCTAATGTCAGTCACCTTCTCTGTGAAGAAGGTAGCAAAGTCTTCAGATGAGAGAGAAGTAGAGGGGGGAGGTGGTGGAGGATACAGGAGGCGATTAAAAGTAGAGAATGTCTGTGCATGCAATCCGCAGTGTGGTCCAGCACATGATGGACCAGGGCCCAGGTCGTTCGTTGACTGCTGGGAAGAGACCCTCAGCGGTGTCTGCGGGGGACCAGGTGGGAGGCCTCAAATGGGGAGAGCCAGTGACTCTAGAGAAGTGTTGGAGTTTGGCTAGGAGTTTGGACCAGGTGGTGGGGAGGGCAGAGCAGTACCAACAAATGTATTTCTACATCTCATGTTTGAGGCGCGCCGTCTGTCAGACAGAAGGTCCACAAGGGCCCATACTGGTGTACCACCTCCTGGATTATGATGGTGGCTGTTTGAGGGGCCGTGGGGTGTCCAACTGGGCTGCCTTGGAGAAATGGTCCACAAGTACAAGGATGGTAGTCTAGCGAATTGGATCAGGGCAACCCCATGACAAAATCGAGGGAGACGCAGGACGAGGGATGGTGAGAACATGGATGGTGTGTGTTGGTCTTGTGGGCTGTACAGATAGGGCTGGGTTATCTGACATCCAGAGAGGTCAGGTAGTACGTCCTGGTGGCCCCATTGGAGGGCGTTTGGCCGGCAAGCTGGCGGGACATAGGTGCGGTCTGGACCACCTCACTGGGGCAAGCAGGTAAAACTTAAGAAGAATCAGTTCGGGGGTTTGTGGCTCTCTTTGTATCGGCTGTACAGATAAAAAAATGTGTCAGAACACACCAATGTCAGAAGAATTTTGGAAAACTTGGTCAGAGACAGAAGAAGGTTTTGGCAACATTGGGGTCCAAAATGAAAAGCAGGCAAGGGTAATCTGTGGTTGATATGTAACAAGGTCAATCCAAAAGAAAGCTAACACAGACGCAAGATTAATCAACAAATGAGTTCGCAGTGTTGTTTACGTCACTATTTTATTCCAGTCTCGTGACAGGGCCGCGAAGCCCCCGGTGGCCTAGTTTGGTATTAATGTCTGTGACAAAAACCCATGAAATGTTTGTACCAAATGTTTGGGCCATTTTGAAGAATCCAATGCAAGAAATGATATTTTTGTTGCAGGATAAACTGAAGTTTGCTTGATGAATCAGTTTATTCAGAGTTGCCTCTTTTCATCTTCATGACGGCTTTGTTCACTATTGTCAGTATCCTCGTCAGGATTGGCCACAGGTGATGAGCCCAGCTCAGTCAATCCTGACAGAGCCCCCCCCCTCCAAGGGCTACGTCCCGCATGGCGGCTCCAGACTCTCGGACCTGCACACAAAAATCAGGGCCGATCTATCCGGGTACGTGCAGGCTCTGTCTCCACACGTCCCCTCTGACGCATCTTGCGTGTTTCCCTGCACCGTGCAGGGAGGTGGTTCCCGAGCCTCCGGCTACCATTTCAGGCTGGTGCCTTCTGGGACCATGCAGCCCCTCTCGCTGCACGTCCCTGCTGGCAAGGTGGGGACATTGCCAGAATATCCAGCTAGTCCCTTCTGCAGTAAAGTAAAGTAAAGTGAAGTGATTGTCACACGTGATACACAGCAGCACAGCACACAGTGCACACAGTGAAATTTGTCCTCTGCATTTAACCCATCACCCTGAGTGAGCAGTGGGCAGCCATGACAGGCGCCCGGGGAGCAGTGTGTGCTTTGCTCAGTGGCACCTTGGCGGATCGGGATTCGAACCAGCAACCTTCTGATTACAGGGCCACTTCCTTAACCGCTAGGCCACCACTGCCCCATTGGGACAAGCAGGCCCTCTTCCTGCCTGTCCCAGCTGGGTCCTCATGCCTACCAGGGTGCTCTATGGTGCTCCACCCCTCTGGAGGCGGACACAGGCCCATGCCTGGCCCGCTCTCCGTACCGGCTACCGGAGGATCCAGCTCTGTTGCTTCCCCACCTACCCTCCCGCCAGGATTTCGGGAGGTGCGGCTGCCTTGTCGCCCGCCAGTGCTGGGTCTTCTTGACCCAGATCCTGACTGCCGCTGGATGTGGTGGAGGGGCAGAGTTCGATCCCTGGCCCTCTTCGTGGGTCTCCACTGACCTTGTGACGCTCCTGGACGGGTGTGATTGGCGGAGACATCCTGGCACCGACCGCCCAACCGGCGTCATCCTGGTCGGTGTCCGTGTCTCCCTTGTCTTCCTCATACCCCCGGAAGTCACGTGGGTCATCACAGATGTCATGATAATCTTGGACGCACGCGATGGGTGGAGCCATCCCGGCACCGAACGGCCAAAGAAAATCCACGTCAACACCGCTTTCGTCATCCGTGTCCTCCCACCGGTGACTCCGAGGGTCGTCCACCCTGCGGACGTCCTGGACCCATGGCACGATCAGCTCCCATTTGCAGTAATCTGGCCATTCGGGCTGGAGCCTGCCCACCTCCTCGCTGGAGGAACGCTGCCATGGTCGTCTCTCACACCCCTGGAAGTGACGTAGGTCCCCACGAACCTAGCAACGATCGTGGACGGGCGCGATGGGTGGAGCCCAACTCGTGTCTCCCGTGCTCTTGTCGTCGTCCGTGTTGTCCCAGTCCACGGGGAGCCTGGCCAGCAGAGCGCAGAGTTCCTGGCTCGACATGGCGAAGATCGTGGGGGTCGCATCCTCTGCGCTCGCTGGCCACGTCACTTCCTCGCTGCTGCCGACGGCATCTTCTTCGCTCCACCCACTCACCCGCTGACGTTGCCGCTTCCAGGTTTCGCGGATTCTCCTGGGGGTGTCGTCATCACGCAGCGCCGCGTGACATGGCTCGCTGGGAAGAAACCGCTCAACCAGAACGAGTTGTGCGTCTCTCCGCTGGCGTCCGCTTTTACTGCGGCTGGCCCTAAAACCCGCTCCTTCTCTGCCTTCTTCCTCTGTGCTTTTGGGGGGAGTGCCTACAATCTGTCACTACTGCGTTCTGACGGGGGAGGGAAGCACAGAATCAGGACATGCTGGGAAGGGAGTTTTTATTATAAATAAACAATAAATAAATACAAATAAACGATGGTGCGGTGGCCAAGAACGGGAAACAAAGGGGAGAACTCAAACTAACTCGCAGGCGTGTGGCGATTGCCAGAACTC
The DNA here is from genome assembly GCF_900700375.1 of Denticeps clupeoides. NCBI lineage: Eukaryota > Metazoa > Chordata > Actinopteri > Clupeiformes > Denticipitidae > Denticeps > Denticeps clupeoides. The sequence continues at coordinate 854,266 of NC_041709.1, forward strand.
AAAATACAGCCATTCACAAACGTGCACTAAAGTCCACTCCTGAAGGGGCGGAAATCTCCGGCTTTTATGGGCCTTCAGGATTGGCCACAGGTGATGAGCCCAGCTGCAGTCAATCCTGACAGTCATGGTATGACATGGGTGTGGAGAGGAGAATGTCAACTGTTACACACAACCAAACAAGCATACTTTTATGTGCTTCAGACGAGCACAGTGGACTCAGCTCAGCTAACCAACACCAGAACAGCCTAAAGGAGGTCCAAACGTTAGCAAAAAAGGCCACAGAAACACACACAAAGCTAACAACAAAGGGATCTATCACACAAAGCAACAACACACACAAATGAGCTCCCCAACAGAGCTCCTTGCAGATCTCTGTGGACCATGGGGACCTCCCAAAATAGTAAGGGCCTAGCAGACCCTGGTGACCTCCCAAACTCCATCTGAAGTCACTTTATATAGGTGGAGGTGACCAATGGCAGATGGTAGGTGGAGCTGGTAGGCTTCAACTCCTCCCATGAAGTCCACCTAAAAGGGACAGGACACAAAAACACAGCCAGACGCACAGAACACGTGCAATCATACATCCAGGGACATGACATAACAGCAGGTATAAAAGTGTGATCTCACCGCAAGAGAAATATGATAGACCAGTATCCATTCTATTAAAAATGTGTATAAAATTAATGTAGAGGTCAGATGCACAAACTATTAATTTTGCTTAATCAGTTCAACAGGTCATAATGCATTAAAAGGCATGTTAAGACTATGTTCTGAAAAACATAAAAATCATAAAGGAATCTGTTCACAGCTTTTAAAGAAACACTTAGACGTGTTTAATGTTTAGAAATGTTCTCTGTTTGTGCTATGTACATAAAAACCTTATAATAAAACTGAGCCACACATTCTTAAATGTTTCCTGCACTTGCACTGTGGGCGTTAAAATATTCCAGTCATCTAACCAAACCGGCTCTGTTCGTTTCATTTTCTTCATGGCCATAAAAGTAAAAAAAAGTCAAATAGTAAATTCATTAGAGGAAGACGGAGCAATTCTGGTCACTGTGTTCTGAAAATGGCCTGAAAATAAAGAGTACAATTTGGCCAAGAAGAAAACAGATTTTTTTTTTTACCTTTTAATATGTCTGAGCCGCAAACCATCAGACGTAGCAGTATTGACAGCCCACCTAACAGTAAGTACACTTTCCGTTTTTGGTTTTGATATTTGTCGATTTATGATCATGTAGTACTTTTATTTTTTTTTTAACATAGCTCGGATCAATGATTGGTTTTCTAATCCTTCTTATGAATGCGTTCCCATGTGTCTGGTTAAATTCTGAAAGGGAAGGTCTATTGGCAATATATATATTGAATTTTATATACAGATGATGTACAGTTTAAGACCTGTTCCTATATAAAGTATGGGTATAGGGTGTGGCACACCTACGTTTCCATGTGTGCAAGGTTCAGGATATAACCAGTGAAATACCTCCTGTCATTGCTATGTTCTGGCACAGCCTTCAGTAGAGGAGTGTTCTCTGATGTATTCTGTAGTGAATGCTCTCTACGTCAGGAATAATAAATGCCTCTTTTGTTTGACAGTGTCACAAATTCGGCCAGAAAAAAGAATTGTGCTACTGGGCTCAAACAGTAAAGCAAAACTCTTCTGTGGGAATACAATTCTTGGGAGAGAGGTTTTTAAAGAATCACCAGCAACATGTGAAAGGCATGATGGACTCGTGTCAGGAAGGCGTCTGGCTGTGATCAACACTGTTAACATGTCTCACAAAGAGCAAAAAGAGCAAGAAGTAGAGAGATTTGTTTCTTTAGTTTGCCCTGGACCTCACTGCCTGCTGCTAGTTCTGCAGCCTGGAAGGATTACTGAAGAAGAGCGCAGTATCTCAAAAGAGACCTTGTCTTTGTTTGGACCTGAAGCAGCTAAGTACATGATGATACTCTTCATGCATGGAGAGCAACAGGAGATGAACCCAGCACCAGCTGTGGATTCTAGTTTGCAGCATCTTCTTCAAGACTGTGAGGGTCGTTATCATGAGCTCAAGTTGAAGGGTGACCATTCTCAAGTCATTGCACTATTCAAACGCATTGAGGAGATGACTGAAGCAAATAGGGGAGTTCATTTGATTTGTTCAGTGAAGGATACCAAGTCTCTCACCATGACAACTGAAAAACAACACAACTTTCAGATGGATGCTTCATCAGGTAAGGGTATTTCATGAAAAGGTCTGTGTAAAAGAGCATTTTAAGACACATTTCAATGACACAAGACCATTGAAACGTGAATGCAAGCACAAATTCATATGTACCTCAGCTGCACTGTATGTAATATTGTTTTTTCTTCTCCAATACATGAATGCAGGTGCCCTAAAGCGGGGAAAGAGTATTACAATACAGCCATGTAAGTCATTTTTTAAAGTACACTAAAAAAGAAAATTCATTGGATTTTCTTCATTAAATAATGGACATTGGTCCATTACACAGGATTCGTTTGATTTAGGCTGTCCTAATTGTTTTGCGTTTTTTAAGTTGGTTCGACTCTGTGATGCATTTTGTTAAAACAGTTAGTCAAATCCATGTGAGCTGAAAAAGCAACATTCCCTTTCTTCAAATCTCATTCTGTTTCATAAAACTGATGGTAATCTTGCTGTGATTTTTGTCTGTCATTGAAGGTTCACAACTTATTGACTCGTCTGTCAGAAGCAACAGACACATCCGACGGGCAAAGTGTAAGTGTTACACTAGACGTCATAAAACAAATCTGTGCAGCATTTGAACTCATTCAAATGTACATCAAAAAGATTCTTTGTACTTTTTCTGGAGTCTGATGAAGTCAAAAGGTTGTAGTTTTGCATACAGATTGAACATGTAGGAAAAAAACAGTGTCCGTTGTAAATTAAAACCAAATCAGAACAACAAATTACAACAATAATCAGATATTTTAACGCAAAGACATGTAAATATAGTGAGAGGAGCTTAAAGAGATATCAGGGAATTCATAACTCTACGAATTTGCATCAACTTAATGAGTCTAATCAACAACAGTGGCCGGAAAAATAAATACAAATAAAAAGTCCCGCTTGTTGCCATATGATTAGAAAATTACACCCTTTAATCATTAAAGTTACTATTTGAGATTATAGCATTGTTGAGGTGTTCAGAGAGAAAACAACAATTCTGATCCTAAACATGTTGATCATACTGAACATGAAATGAAAGGATTCCAATTCCTGATCAGTTATTATCAAATTGTTTACCGTGGGACATGGTTTATTATGTGCAACGTAATACTGGTAATCTAAAATGTCCCAAATCCTGGTTATTATTAGTTATTAGTCGTCAGCCACATCTAAATTCCACATTGTAAGGGATACAGTCTTTAGTCCATGTTCATTTTATACCTTGTCGGAGTGGATCTGGATTTGGAAATGTCTCGGTTTCTATGGCCCCGGGTCTTTTAGGATATGTTGATCCTTTTTATTCAAATTAAAGCATGGAGATTCTATTCCTTGCTAGAAACCAATGTTACAGAAAAACCCAAAATAAAAGACAGGAGAAAAGCAGAGAGAAAAAGCCTGAACCAAGCAACAGAGAGGTCGCCTGGTCTCCTGGTCCAGGAGATAAATGGAGGCAAAGGCATAGAAACTGGGGGGACAATCCCCAAAGGGCCCCCCCCCAGCTCCCGATGGAGAGGAAAAGGAAGTAGAAGCCCCCAGGTCCCAGTGAGAAAATTCTTTTATACATTTGACTCCCAAGAAGTTGTCACAGACCAATCAGAATTTGTTGTTTCTGCCCTGTCACGCCCTTGGTGTCTCCTGTCTGGGGCCGACAAAGAGAGAGCAGGGGATCCCAAAACTAATGTCTGCCATTTCACACCTCTTGCTCGGGGGAAGGCCACCTGACACAGACATGGAGAATGGAGGTGATGAACCTCTACGCAAAACAAAGCTGTAGAACGTCATGGACTTGTGATTTCCCATCTTATACATGTATTCATTACTCCATAGCCTCCAAGAGCACTTGGTATTGTATTTAATCTATAAAGAACTGTACACTCGGGGTTAATGAATTTCCTCACTGGTCATCCTTAAATCCCAAAGGTTTGCAAAAATATGATCACTTTAATTCTTGGTTCTTTGACAAGATGTACATTTTGAGCTATTGACTGAGTGATATTCTACAGGAACAGTAAACATACCACACTGGCTACTAAACCAACAGCTGAGAAAAAAACATTGCTTTTTGATGTCTATTGATTTGATAAACATGTCTCTATATCTCAGTTTCATTCTACATTTACACATCTCTGGTTCTCTGCCCTCTTCATTTTATGCAAGTATGGAATATATTACATATTTTGAGAAAGACGTTTTGTAAAGACATCTTGACACTTTCTTTATTTTGCAGCCACTGCAGGGTCAGAGCACAGGGGGACATGTCTCCGAATCGTATTGATCGGAAAGACTGGGCTGGGCAAGAGTGCCACCGGAAACACAATTCTGGGCAGAACTGCATTCAAGTCTTCAGCCAGAATGACATCTGTAACAAAAAAATGCCAAAAAGAAACAGGTCTAGTTTGTGGCAGACAAATATCGGTGGTGGACACGCCAGGTCTGTTTGACACCACACTCTCCAATGAGGAGGTACAGGAAGAGATCATGAAGTGCATTGAGCTGACATCGCCAGGCCCTCATGTCTTTCTCCTGGTGATTGCATTGGGACCTTTCACCCAAGAGGAGAAAGACGCGCTCCAGATGATTAAGGTGACATTTGGTGACCAAGCCAATGCCTACACCATGGTGGTATTCACACGAGGAGATAACGTTGAGGACAATGAGCATATTGAAGAATACATCAAGGAGGGGAATCCAGAAATCCAAAAACTAATCCATGACTGTGGAGGTAGATATCATGTTTTCAACAATAGAGCAAGGAACAAAACGCAACAGGTCACCACTCTGTTAAAGAAAATTGACAGGATGGTATGGGAGAACAAAGAGGGCTACTACAACACCAAGATGTTCCAGGAAGTAGAGAAAATGATTTTCCAAGTCAGATTCTTCAAACAGAGAGAACAAGAGTTAGACCAAATAAAAGCCAAATACGAAGCCAGCATCAAAGACCTGGAAAAGAAAGTAGAAGAGGAGAAGACAAGGAGAAAGGATGGAGAAGTCTTGCTAAAGGAAAGAGAGAGAATCTTTCTGGAATTAAAACAGTTTTCACTGAAAGAGGCGGCTGCATGTGGTCCTGACACAGGGACGACAAAAGATGCGAGGTCCTTCGATAAAGAAAAGAACACTGGAACGTGCACCGACCAACAAACTGCAGAGCGCAAACAAAGGAAGAGGAGGACATTCAAAATGAAATTTTCCTTATCTAAAAAGAGGCACAGCAGCAAGAAGAGAGATCATCCAGATGGAAGTGAAGAGAAGAAAGAGGGCCAGAAGGCGGAGGGCCAGACGGCGGAGGGCCAGACGGCGGAGGGCCAGAAGGTGGAGGGTACGGAGAGTCCCGTAAGTGAAAATAAAGATGCAGGGGAGCTTCCTGAAAAAGTAGCCCTTTCTGACTCAGGAAGTGCAAGTCAGAAGGCATCTGGAGAAGAAGATGATCCAGTAAATTGCCTTCTGAACTCAGTGGAGAACAACAGACAAAAGATGCAGGAATTAATAAAGCAGCATGAGAGCAACTTAAAACTTCAAGCTGAAGCCCTTGAAGTCTTAAGAGCACAGTACATTGACAGAGTAATGTACAGTGAAAAGCACGAAAGGCGCTGTGTGGTACAGTAATGTCCAGTCCCCTGGCCAGTCATTTTAACAACATCTGCTCACTGTGAGTCACTGACACTCTGTGCATGAGTGAGAAACCAGAATATACATAGAGATACATAAAGAATGAGAAGGAGCATCACTCAGCACAGACCACCTCAGCCCTCTGCGTTGTCCCTCCTCGAAATGTCAATCATCTGAACTTGCCATAGTGCTTTAACCTGAGACATTATGAAATGTTTCCCTGACTTCTTGTTGGCACACTGTGAACTGAAAAAAATCAATATCTTTTAAATGTGTGTGTATATATATCCTGCTGTTATATTTTATACAGCAGTATACATAATGTAAAAAATAAATGTTTGTACCTGTCATGGCTGCCCACTGCTCACCAAGGGTGATGGTTAAAAGCAGAGGACACATTTTGTTGTGTGGACCGTGTGCTGTTTTGCAGTGTTTCACAATGAATATCACTTCACTTTCACTTTCATGTAAATAACAATTACATATAAATATATACCACGAAATTTGAGAGCTCCCTAGTTATTTTATCAGACGCATATTTCTCCTACGAGCATATTAATACGTTTTATTCAGATGACAGAAAGAAATCCAGCCACACAATACCGGCTCACTGTCTCCGTCTGTGACGTCATCGTGGCCCTGCCCATTCTGCTCTGGCGTTTCCTGTTCCATCGGACGGGCGGTGCACGCTTTCTATGGTACTTATTATGACTTTGAATACAGTTTATGCTTTATAAAGATGCTTTTATGACTAACAGAAACCGCCAGAAACCTCTTGCGTCTCGGCCATTTGTTTTTGGTTGCGTTAATTCGGTTAACCAGCCGGATAAGTAAGTCAGCTGAAAGTTAGCGGCTATGCTAACTTGTTGCTCGGGTTGTTGTTATTTGTCGCTTTAACTTCTAACACTTACGGCAGCCGTCAAGCGGGTGGATGGCGTAGAAAACGAAAGTTACTGTCGATGTCAATGTTTATCTAGTTTGACGACGCCAGTAGTGCATTTTGTTTTATGCCGTTTTATAGCGTGCTAGCTAACGCGAACTAGTACTCCGACCGAGCCGATGCTAATTGTCTTTAATGTTGTGTCATCATGAACTAAATCAAATGAGAAAACAGTATTTTACTATGAGCTGTATTGTTTACTCGTTATTTAATAAAGGAAATCATGTCCGGAGTCAGTGCAGTTTGCGCCGCTGTGCCGGCGGCCACCACGCGTACCACCTCCTTCAAAGGCTCCTGTCCCGGGTCCAAATACGTGAAGCTGAACGTGGGTGGGGCGCTTTACTACACCACCATGCAGACCCTCACCAAGCAGGACACTATGCTGAAAGCCATGTTCAGCGGCAGGATGGAGGTCCTCACGGACAGTGAAGGTACCAGATGTCAGGCCCACTCATTTACATTTACTTATATAGAGCGACTTACAATCAGTAGTTACAGGGACAGTCCCCCCCCCTGGAGACACTCAGGGTTAAAGTGTCCTGCTCAGGGACACGATGGTAGTAAGTGGGATTTGAACCTGGGTCTTCTGGTTCACAGGTGAGTCTGTTACCCGCTAGACTACTACCACCCTACCACTCAAGCTCCAATTGTGTGCAGAATCAAATTGAAATGCGAATGTTTCATGTCATACAAATTTTACTCAAACGCAGAAACATGATTCATGATATGAAGTAACATGCCTTTGGGCACAGCAATGTTCTGAATGCCATTACCGGCCATGTGGCATTCCGACGCCTAACTGGTTCTACCGCCCGTCATCAGGCTGGATCTTGATTGACCGCTGTGGAAAGCACTTTGGCACCGTTCTGAACTACCTTCGAGATGGAGCAGTGCCGCTCCCAGACAGCTGTCGTGAAACGGAGGAGCTCCTGGCTGAGGCCAAGTATTACCTGGTCCAGGGGCTGGCAGATGAATGTCACGCTGCTTTACATGTAAGTTCATGCTCGCATCGAGCAAGTTACGAGGATTAGGCACTTTAACAGTATGAACTAGATTTGTGACAGTGTGACATTGTCTGTTTTATAGAATAAAGACACGTATGAACCTTTCTGCAAAGTACCTTTAGTAAAATCATCCAAGGAGGAACAGAGACTTATTTCCACCTCAAATAAGGTAAAACATTATGAGTGTTATTTGAATACATCCGTTTGGTGCCTGTAATTTAGCATCAGATCATCTCATGTGTGGCAGCAGGTAGATTTCTCCCAAACCGCATGTTAGAGGTGCTGCAATTAGAGGAAAAAACTGCTGAAAACCGGGTGTGTTCACAAAGTGAACCCCTGGAGTTCAGTCAAGAAGAACGTGAGGAACTCCGCCCTGCCTTTTCCGGCAGCTGGCTTCCTGACATAGAAAATTGAGTTGAGTTCTTGGGTGCTTGTATTTACTGTAAAACGTTTAGAATAGGCCAGTGCTTCACAGTAAAAAGGTTCTGAATGTGTGCTGAGCCTGTTTTTCCACACAGCCGACCATCAAATTGTTGTACAACAGAAGCAACAATAAATACTCCTACACCAGGTAAAGACCATTTTATTGACCTGTGGAACTTCATTTGAAGAAACTGCAGACACTTTCATACCCGAATCTCCTCCTCAGCAATTCAGACGACAACATGCTGAAGAACATAGAGCTGTTTGATAAGCTCTCACTGCGGTTCAATGGCCGCGTGCTCTTCATCAAGGATGTGATCGGGGACGAAATTTGCTGCTGGTCCTTCTACGGGCAGGGCCGCAAAATTGCGGAGGTGTGCTGTACGTCCATTGTTTACGCCACTGAAAAGAAGCAGACCAAGGTATGGCATTGTCCAGCTACCACTGTCCTGTCATTAATCATTAATGTAACCAGTATCATGGAATGCTGAAGTATATATATTTTTAAATGCATATTTATATTCGGATAACCTCTTGACGTGCCTTGTTCAGATCATCTTTATCTATTATTCCATATTGACTATATATACAGTTAAGACTACTGATATGTCCAAGCACTTCTGCAGTAAAGTTGTGAATGTGTGAAATACACATTGCCTTTTAGGTTGAGTTTCCGGAAGCTCGAATCTATGAGGAGACCTTGAACATTCTCCTGTATGAGTCTCAAGATGGCCGAGGTCCAGATAACGCGCTGCTGGAGGCCACGGGGGGAGCAGCGGGCCGTTCACATCACCTGGACGAGGAGGAGGAGCGGGAGCGCATTGAGAGGGTTAGGCGGATCCACATCAAGCGCCCAGATGACCGAACCCACCACCACCAATGAACACATTGCCAATGACTTTCCAAGTATCCAAACCTTGTTCATAGGCCAACCCAGAGTGTTAAAATATCCAGGCTTCAATCAGTGCACTGCTCTTGAACAAAATTCCTTGATAGCATGGAATTCACCCAGATTTACACAAAGCAGTCACATTGTTGATCTTGACCCGTTATCTTCTGGAACCACTGCTGTTATTGAAACTGCTTTACCACACCTCAATTTCTCACTGGCCATGTGTTTGAGTATAAATGCACTAGATTGTTGTTCTCTTATTTCAATGCACTGTTATTACCTCCCTGCCACTTATTATGTCACTTAAGATATTATGCTGATATGAACTGATACTCCACTGTATGTCAAATGGTCAACAAACTGTAGCCTCCCCCTTTTGTTTTCCTATTGTAATTTCTATATCCGGTATTTAAGACTGTGTAGACGGCAATAAGGGTCAAGTGTTTGTTCTCATTAACGGATGAAGTCATGTTCTGTGGACCGTGCTTTTTTCTGTAACCTGGTGCCTTACTACAGTGTGGCCTTTCCTAAACCCCACTAGAGTGCGCTGTGTAGCCTGCGCCATGCACAACATTCGTTTTGGTTGCAGTCACATAGCAAATGGGAGTTTGGCCCGTTCTCCCTTCACTGCCACTTTAACATTCACACCATTGCTTAGGTTGTTGGCTACAGCGGTTATATTTGTTATTTAAAACTATTCTGTACGCGTTAGATACGTAAAATGCAGAAGGATTTTTAAAATGCTGAATGTTTGAGTGGAAATGGTGCAGAACCATCAATGTAAACAATCATTTCCTGTATGAATAAAAGTATTTTATATTTTAATGAAGACATTGATCTGCGCATTTGCATATTTCTGGTCTTTATTGTAAAGCTGTTTTATCAATGACATATAAAAGTATGATACATATGGCTATTGGAACAGGTCTTAGAACCTGTACAGTATTTGACAGTAATTGTCTAGGATGAGAGTAGTTATCAAGAGCTTTAGAATGGTGTACATTTGTACAAAAGTTTGTATGGAATGAGCAAATAATGTGGCTTAATCATATTTCAATATTTGCACATCTATCTTGCTAGGCAGTGAAATATCAGTTCCCTTATGCACATATACATAGTTATGAGTACACTGCTATGGCATGTGTTTTAACATTCATTTTTACTACAGTACCATTTGGACCATACTGTTGTTCAGCTAAAAAGACATAAACAAGGTTATAGTAGAAGCCACCATGCCAAGCCAGGTTTATAGAAAGACCGAGCAGACAAATGAAAGCAAGAAGAATGAAGTCTTTAGGCCAAACCTCCCAGTGTCACCGAGTCTTTGTCCGGGTCGATTCCTAGGATTAATAAAAAAGGTTTCATATTTTTGTTTCTGTAGTCAGCTCGTGATTTTTACAAATGTATGCCAATTAGCTGAATCTATTACTTGAAATATTTAGGGAATGGGTTATGAGCACAAATAAATATTAATATTGAATTAATTAATTAATTTCCCGCATTTCTCTACTCACCACCATCAGATGTCCATTCTTGGCCCTGTAAACCATTGATTCAGATCCGCTTTTGAAGTCGACAAACCCCTCTCGTCCAGGCTGGATATCAAATCGTACGCTTGAATGTGAAAGAACCATTTGAAACAAGTGTGAAAGCAATTATTATTTTTATTATAACGTACATCATGGAAACAGAATAAATAATAAATTAATGTGAATATACTGTATGCAGTACAGTAGTTTCATGAAACACTTTAACCCTTTAATGCCTGAACCAAGAAATAATCGACAAATTACATTTTTTTATGTTTAGTCTTTATTAGGCGCTTTAATAAAATATATAAATATTAAGTCTTTTTGTTTGTATAGTATTTGATACTTTGGGCATTACACAAGTTTTTTTCCTGTCATACTTGAGAATAACAATAACAAACATCATCATACTCTGCATTGGGAGTCCAATTCCTATCTTCCAATTTGTCATCTGTCACTTCAAGGCCCTCTGTCACTCAAATTGGCATTAGCAAGTGAACTTCCTTTCAGCCATCTTAAATTTGCCATTTCATAGATATTTATGTGTCTAATTTTTTGTTGTCGACAAATACTATCAGACAAGCATCAGCTATCTGAAGACAAGCATCAGATAGTATACAAAAGTGCAAAAATGCAAATTTTGTATCTCATGGTGATGCAATGGGTCTCAGAAATGCATGTCTTGCATTATAAATATGATCCACACGGCATTAAAGGGTTAATTCACTTTAAACCTCTAATCTCACCTTCCCTGTACAATCTTCACCAGGTTTTTATTGTTCGTGACCACAGACAGTCTGGTCAGCGCCTCAAACAAGTAATCACATTGCAGAACCAGGTCACCCTGAAAGCAATGATGTAATGATACTCGCCATATCAAATTATTTGAAGCTAACTCAAGAACAAAAATTGACGTTAAATAAATATTTTCTAAATTGATATTTGAAATTATTGATATTTTCCTCACCTTCTGCTTTACATCATCACACGCGATGTGAAGTATCAGGAAGTTGTCGCTTAGGTTGCTCACAGACACACCTGAATAAAACCAGACGAAAGCAGTTTAGCGACAGTACTGCACGCATACACACACACACACACACACACACACACACACACACACACATGTACGCCGTGGCCACCTCTCAGGGAGCTGAATTCCATGCGCTGCTTGACTTTGCCCTCCTCCACCAGGTAAGCAGCAACCTGGGTGAAGATCAGCTGCCTGAAGCGGGGTCTGAAGCCGTTCCTGTCGTACTTGATGACAGGGACACTGTACTGTGAGGAGAAGGAAAAGATGTACAGTATTCAAGTCTATAAATCTTGTTCCAGATTTCATCATAAACATGGTAGCAGCCTGGTGGGTAACACACTCACAATAAACCAGAAGACCACAAAGTCACAGATTCAGTCCTTAGTTACTACCGTTGTTACCCTGAGCAAGACAGTTACTCTGGATAGGGGCGTCTGATAAATTCCATAAATGTACATCTGCCTTGGCATATGTTAAAGTTAAAGACTACCTTAAAGTGAAGTGATTGTCACATGTGATGCACAGCACACAGTGCACACAGTGAAATTTGTCCTCTGCATTTAACCCATCACCCTGAGTGAGCAGTGGGCAGCCATGACAAGCGCCCGGGGAGCAGTGTGTGGGGACGGTGCTTTTGCTCAGTGGCACCTCAGTGGCACCTTGCCGGCTCGGGATTCGAACCAGCAACCTTCTGATTACAGGGCCGCTAGGCCACCACTGCCCCATGTTTACCTTCACACCCTCCTGGCATATTGTCTGCAGCACTTTGATGTTGATGTCTTGCTCGCCTGTACACAAATGAAAAGTGTGATTGTCTCACGGTCAAATAATTACGACAACTCCATTCTTATATATCATATCTGGTAGCTGTATGTTCTATATATTTCACACCCATTGCATATATCATGCTCATGCACTTAAAGGATGATCTTTCTTACTTATCCTGGTATCAGCAAATGGTCGAGCCACACTGAAGGGGTAGTTCTCCTTCCGCCCCCTGAATAGGCTGCTGGCCGTTGCCTTCAGCTGAAGCTGGACAGACAACATGTACGCTGAGTATGTGAGGAACTGACATTTCAAAATGCAAATCCATAGTACAGAATACGGAGGATAAAGGGACATGATCATTTATCATGTCATTAATTAGAGATCACGATTCTGAGGTCGGAATTATTTTTACTTGAATCAGTATTTTAAGTTGAGAATGCTTCACTGGCAGCTATTGGCCTCCATATGTGACAGTACCTGTGCCTTTCTCTGTGCCGAGATGCCTCTTATGTACTGTCGCACCATTAGACGGATGTACATTTTCTGCAGGAGCCGAGAGGCCTGAGAAGAAAGGAGTTTTGAAAGTCCTGCAACACAGCTCACTTAATAAACGTGGCTGCTTGTTAATGTCACCTCACATTGTCACAGAACACAGATTCCTTGTTAGAACTATAAACCATGAAGAAAGTGGCATCTGTGAAGTTCCCAGATGTTTCGTTACGCTTCTCTGTACCTCTTGCATAATGGGTGGTGCAGTGAGCCAGGCATTCCTCTGCAAAATGCTTTTGGGCAGGTTGTCTTTGAGCCGCGTGAGGTAGTTTTGCCGCACAAAGGCCAGATATTCAGAGTTATCCATGCAAGCTGGCTGATTTCTGGTCATGAAGCCTTTGATGAACCTGCCAAAAAAAAAAAAAAATAAAAAATTCCAAATGTACCCAATCAAATAATACTAAGAATATGACACTGATTTTTTCAGAAACTTAATAATGGGTTGGTGAGTTGTGGAAATTGATTTAGGAGGCCACAGAATTGATCAGACTTGAGATTCATATTTAATAGAAGCTCTTGGATGGCTTGATTAATATGACCAGATTCCAGTTTGCAGTGGCTTACTTCTTGATGACTTTTACAGCCCAGGCTCGCTTCTCCTTTTCCTTTCGAGCCATCAGACCTCGCCAGCAGGTTTCAATTCTTGTAGCTGATAGTAAAGGAGTGGAAACAAAGGAAACTGTACTGACGACGAGCTAAAAATACAACAGCAATTCGCGCATCTTTTAGAATTCTGGGGCAAATGAGCCCATTTGTATCTGGGTTAGGACTCACCGGCTTCTTTTTGCTTGAGAAAGTCCCCTTTCACCCTGTATCCTTTATATTTTGCCTGGATCCTTGTTGCTGTAATATCAAGAGACTTGAAATGGATACAGCTGTCACGTTTGAAAACCAGTTTTCTGTAGGAATGCTTCAGGAGGAGATAAACCCCTCCAACGAAACAATGACTAAATCCACTTATAAGATGATCTTTTATTAGTCCCGCAAAATGGGAAATTTCAATGTGTCTGAATTGCAAACATCTTTAATCACTTTAAACTGCAAAATGACAGCTTGATCTCCAGAATCAGGAAGAACGTCAGTAGACGTGCTGGCGTTTTATTGGCCGTACCCAGTTGATGCTTGCAGACATCGAAGGCGTCCTCTGTGGCAAACAAGGTTCTCGGATGGCGTATGAAGATCTTGGTCCTTGGCATGAAATCAAAACAGAAGATGACTATTGCCTGCTCTATTTCAGATTCCTGTCTCTCTGAAGATAAGCCCGTGGTGCAGATGATGTTACCTGCCCATCTTGTACTCATCAGGTTTGTAGCCAAGGTGTTTCACGAGCCTCTGGACTCCTTCTGCAGCTGTTCCCTTCCAGTTGGGCCACGTGTCTGGGCAAAGAGGCTTGTACCTTTGCAGGGAACAATATAATATAAATGCCCAGGAGTGGCCCTTCAGCATGCCCGGAACTGCCCATGTAAACTCCTGTGCAGCTCAAGTACCTTTGGAGAAAAACCTCGTATCTCCTCCTGTAAGCAAACCCTGCCCTTCTGACCCTAAGATGTTCCATCAGGCCCAGGTACTTCACCTGGTGTCTCACCATTACATCGTCGAAGCGCCCTGTCGCAAGAGAGAGGTCACCACTACCACAAATTTGTTAAACATTCAGTAGCAACGTGCCACACTCCGCACCAGTTACAGGGGATAACCGAGGTGAGAACCGTTAGAGACCTGAGCCTGATGGTGGAGCTTCCTCACTCACCTGGCTGCTTGCCGCTATTAGGTTTCACGCACCGGACATACCATGGCTCCTTTGACATCAGGATGTCCGTCAGGCCTGCCAGGCTACTTTTAAATTGGGTGGCTACCTGCACAATCATAAAACACACAATCATAATGTGTGACCCCCCAAACAGATGCGCTTACCCATTAACAAGAGTCCTTTACCGTCTCAGGTCTCCGTTTGGTGTCTGGCTCCGTTTTAGGGAAGCAGAGCTTGATTATGTTGTTCTGGGACTGGCGCATCACCTGAAATGTAAGCAGCAGTTCAGTCCACTCCTTGTCACTCATGCAAACTGGGTACGAATGCTAAATAGACATGAGGTCCGGTGCTTACGTCTTTAATGTTCCTGTAGAGCAGATCGTTATTTTTATCCAGAAACCCTACAGACGTAAATCCCTTTATTTATAAGGTCCCCAAAAAGTTTGTAATATAAGCAACCCGTTTCATCAGCAGCGCTGGATTCCCACCTTTAACACTGTAAGTGACCTCGCCGGCATAGTGGAGCAGTCGGAAGTCTCCTCGCTCAAGAGTCTTCCTAGTTTTTTGGTCAGCCAGCTTGTGTCTTCAGGGTGGAAAGACACAGTCAGAGGGGGAAAAGAATGACGTTTGACACATAAATATTTCAATTAAAAAAGCCACTTCCATCTGGGCGGCGTCTTGAAACATATTCAAAGCATCATTGTTGAACTAAACAAGACACCGCGGCACAGTGTAGGCTTTCACAGGGCGAGGCAACGTGACTCTTGGTTTAGCTGACACAACTCAAGATGTCAGTGTGTCAGTGAATTAAGAGACAAGAACCAAATACCGGCCCGGCATTCACCTGTTGGCACTTCAGAAACAGACTGGGGTGTTCAACAGACTCACGTAACAAAGTGCGGGTGGCCATTCAGAGTCTCCTCCAGCTTTTCCAGAAATGTCAGGTCGGTGGCTTCTCCTGGGCGCAGACATTCCTCATCCTGGGTCAGATGTAAGAGCCCTAAACCTTCAGTTGATGCACTTATAGCTATTCATTTCTTACTTAACACTACTTTCGTCATGTCAGAACCATGTCAGTATTACGGTTTACAGTTGCAACTTTAATTCGCCATCATCTTCTAACATCTCCCTTAACTTTCATAGTAGCAAACACTACTATTTTTCAGAAGCAGTGATGGGCTAGCAGTTAAGGAAGCCGTCCCATAATCAGAAGGTTGCCGATTCGAATTGTAAAGTGAAGTGATTGTCACATGTGATACACAGCAGCACAGCACACGGTGCACACACACTGCTCCCCGGGCAGCCATGACCGGCGCCCGGGGAGCAGTGTGTGGGGACGGTGCTTTGCTCAGTGGCACCTCAGTGGCACCTTGGCGGAACGGGATTCGAACCGGCAACCTTCTGATTACGGGGCCGCCTCCTTAACTGCTAGGCAACCACTGTAAGATGGGATGTCGCGGAGCCATGACATTTCTGTGCTTTTGTTGTGCATGGAGATTCAACACCTCCGTTTTTACACGTCTTTGTCGAAAGGCATCGCAACATTTGGCGGCCCTCCCCAGAGCCAAAGGTGTGAGGTGCCGGCCGTCAGGACTGCCTGCTCTCTTTGTCTTCCCCAGACAGGAGGCACCGGGGGCGTGACGTCAGAAACAACAGGTTCTGATTGGTCTGTGACAGCTTCATGTAGGCCAGGTGTTTACATACAATATTAACATGTAACTGCAATAATAATGTACTGGGGATTATAAATTAGAAACTGATCATCCTTTTAACCTCTATTGTGCCACGCCTCTTTCTGCCAGGTAACATCAAGTTGGAGTGGTTTTAATACAGTGCTTTTGTGTGTAGAGAGAGAGTTTATTACTCCATTCTCCTCAGTTTTTACAGAATTCTGGTCCGCCAAGGTGCCACTGAGGTGCCACTGAGCAAAGCACCGTCCCCACACACTTCTCCCCGGGCGCCTGTCATGGCTGCCCACTGCTCACCAAGGGTGATGGTTAAATACAGAGGACACGTTTCGTTGTGTGCACCGTTTGCTGTGCTGTAGTGTCTCGCAAAGACAATCACTTCACTTTCACTTAAACAAATGCAAATCACAATGAGCACACACTAAAGCAGGCTGTTACCAGAACAGAAATGATGCCCCTGTGTTTCTCCTCCACCAAGTCACAGATGATCTTGTTGTTGAAGTATGGCACTGGTTCCCACTGAAACACACATGTCAAGCTCACATGTCTGCACAAACACATCTGAGTTTGAGTGCATTTGAAGGTCCTCACTTCAATCCCCTCCATCTCGTACTCCTCCTGCTCTGACTTCAGCGTGAGTTGGATGAAGAGCTGCTGCAGCTTCTCGTTGCAGTAGTTTATGCAGAACTGCTCAAAACTACAAGCAGATATAAAATCAATTTTGCTCTGCCACATTGCACTCGATAACAAATGTCAAGAGTCAAGATCTGGGGACTAAAATGGATTCAACATTTAACCTGTTCACATGGAAAACCTCAAACCCATAAATGTCCAGCAAGCCAATCACAGTCTTCCTACTTGAGTCCTGCGGACACAGGAAGGGGACTTTGTTTAGTGCGGCTGGATGATATGCTCTTTCCTGAACTACCTGAGGTCTGAAGAACAGTGGAGATGTTTTCCCAATGGAATTCACCTTGTTTGCCAAAGACTCGTTGATCTTGTTGACGAGCCAGTTGAATGTGCGGCCATAGATGGCTTTGGCTAAAGCGTCTCTGGCATATATAGCATGTTCTGTGGTGAAAGGGCTGAGAACCTGAGGGGTAGGGCAGTAGAGCAATAAATCACAGCATCCTAATTTCAAAGCACTTAAATCAGGAGACCCATATCTTTAATATAGAAAATCAACAACTGCTCACCTCCTCAGCTTTGGCTTCAATTTTACGATGGGTCAAACCCTCCTGAAGAACATGTGTTTGGATCCCCAGAAGCTGAACAAAGAATGTTTGTAATTTATAGTTATTTTAAATAACCATATTTTATGCAAAAGAAAACAATAGTAAGTGTCTCCCATGATGCACGTTGCCTCACACAGGAAAACACTGATAGTTACTTTTGACAGCCAGTGCAGCTCATTGCTGTTGGATAGGCTGGCGTATCCTCGGATGTTGGCGTCAAACTGGACGTTTCCAAGGTGGAGGACGCTGGCGATGATTGCAAACAGATGCTGTATGATCAGAGTCAGATTATGAATAATGCTTGTATAACAATGCAACTGGTTTTTGTAAATTATATATGCTGCATCCTAACTTCTCACCTCTATGTCGCTCTCACTGAATTCAATGATGGATAGGGCTTTTCTCACCGTCTTCCAGTCATTCTTGTCATTGATGGAGGTCACCTTGGCACAATCACCCTGGTACACCAAAGCACACAACTGAGTTTTCACTACCAGATTATACACACGAGGTTGCAGTAATGTCTGGATCTCTTCATTACTGTTCCACAATTGCTCTTTCCCATGTTAACAGTTGTCCTCACCTTCACAAGGCATCTGTAATTCTGACAGCTCCGTTGCAACCCCAGCCAGCGAAGCAGGTCGTCCTCCCCACCTTCCACCAGCTGGTAAAAGACGTGAAAGTTTCTCTCCCCGTGGTTTTGGTGCACCACCCTGGACTTTTCCAGCAAATAGCTGAGAATATGGCCGCCGACTGCTGCCCCCTTACAAAATACATTTGAAAATAAAGCCTTTTGTCTCACATTTACAGCATGATTGTATATTTGTGGTGTTGTGCATTATTTCAGACTCTTTGCTTTTCAGCACACTTACCCGATGATCAAACTGGATGTCCATATATTTTCCAAATCGGCTTGAGTTGTCATTCTTCAATGTTTTTGCATTGCCAAAAGCCTACAAAAGAGATTATGTTTTGTCGTATCAGTCAAAGGTGCATTCATACTCTTCCTTCTCATCAGTGTGATGCAGCTGAGTTCAAACCTCCAGAACAGGGTTGGACAGCAGCAGCCGATCTCGAACATTGTCCAGGAGCCGAGTGCTGGGACAGCTGACAGCGTAGAACTGCAAGATCTTTTTGGAGGCTTCGGTTTTGCCTGCACCGCTCTCCCCCGAGATCAGAATGAAGTGGTTGTTGGTCTCAGAGATCATGGTCCGGTAAACATTGTCTGCTAATGCAAAGCTACAAAAGAAGTGAATTTGCCGCTAAATTATCATGAACAGTACATGCACAACTGGCACCATAAATGAATCAAATGCTTGATATAATTCATGGTTTTTAAAGACCACTGATTGCGAAACATTTTCTTTATATGGTGTTTACATGCTTTACCCTCTACTCTAGACATCTAAATCTGTTGAAATGAATCACGAATAAAATATGGGTTTAATGCATACACACATGTGTGGCGGCAGTTCAAAAAAGTTGACTCCCATGTAAACATCCATCTGCTTCTTAGTGTAGATCCCCAGTTCTTTATACGGGTTCACCGACACCAGGAGGGTCCCAATGTAGGTCTGCGGATAATATCAGACATGCCAGCTTGCTCAATATTCTCCTCTCCACGTCAGTATCTTAGGTTTACTTCATTTGACCTCTGTGTAAATGCTTAATCCATATTTATTTGCATAAATCTGAGTCATATGGGAATGCTGAGTAATTCAACAGTGTGTGATGGGGAGCTATTTTTAAAAAGCCACGGGATAAATTTGGGCTCAGTGAGATACAATGAGAGGAAATGTTCGTGTGGTCAGTCTGCTGGCCTCAGCGGTACTCGGGAGAAGATGTATCTGTGTTTAAATGACCCTGAGAGAACAGCCCGAGTAAAATAAAAAGTCAGTTAGTGGAGATGTCACACAGGCAAACTGGCTTCCATTTTTGCAGTGCTGCGCTGTGTCCCAGCGCAAAGCAATTTCTTCCATGGTCAAAACTTGCAATAAGTTGCTTTAGGAAGAGTAGTAGAGCAGGGTGCTAGTAGCCTAGTGGGTGACACAATCGCCTACGAACCAGAAGACTCAGGATCAAATCTCACTTAATAACATCCCTGAGCATGTTGCTCCAGGGGGACTGTCCCCATAACTACCGCACTGGATAAGGGCGTCTGATGAATGCCCTAGACGTAAATGTAAGTGTATCAGATAAGAATATATGTAAATATATGTTAATTAAATTTGCAGTGCAATGCTGAAAATCCTGTACAAGAAAAACTCACTTTTTGTGTGTGTAAATATCGCTGTCATGCGTTTTTTTCTCCATCTTTTTCATGACTCTAGTGTGATTTTGATAGTTTGATGGCGAGATCATTGACATTAAATGCTACTGGTAAATGAGCCCTGGTGTTGTCATTGGCTGTAGACTTCATTTTACATTTACATTTACATTTACGGCATTTGGCAGACGCCCTTATCCAGAGCGACTTACAACGTGCTTAAGTTACCATCAATGAAGAGATCAATTCCAGTTCACTAGGACCCCAACTATGAATACAATCTTTTTATTCACTCTTGTTGTAGATTCTGTACACAAGTTTGACAACAAGAAAATTACATTTTATCATGTTACATGCACAAGCATTGGAAAGGAAAATGTTTTAGATGAAAAGCTGGACAGTGTCACATTTTGTCCTAATTTAATACAGTTGCTATGCAGACTCACATAAATAAGGTTCTCATGAAAGCGTTTCCTCAGGTTGTCCAGAAAGGCCGTCTCGCTGGTGTAAGCATCCAGGAGCACAAAGTCCTGAAGGCCCACACGGTCACGGGCTGTCAAGGAGCACTCCATTTCCCGCAGGATCCGACTGCAACGCTCCTCCAAACTCTGTGTAAGATGATGTAGTTAATGTTCACCAAACAAAACCTTCTTACCTTCTCAAGAAGAACATGAACATCTTAAACCAGTTGTAGTAATAATGACGCTCTGACGTCTCTTCATCTACCACAACGTCTCTACTCAAAGGACGTCTCTACTGTTTTCCGACTCTGCCACCATTATCTAGTGCGATTTATAATATCCACTGCCATCACTGCAGCTATTTCATGCATTTTTAGAACATCTGTGCTCTCAAAGATTAGGGCTACTCCTGACATGTCAGGTTAATATTGTAGATCCTGCTTTCTGTCCGGTTCTGTTCAGAATAGGAAGTGGCCTTGAGTGAGAATTCCTTCAGCACTGAGAGATTTGTGTCTGGAAGCTTTTAATCTAATCTGCTTCCTTGTATTCCGGCAAAAAAATCATCACTTGTCCTCTAGGATGCATGTGCCTTTCCAATGGAGCACAAGGAGGAAATAGGCATATTTCAATTGATTTCAGACATGCAAGTTATTATTAGCCATTGTTAGACATTATAATAGCATTTGCATATTCATTTAATTGACATTTGAAATAAATTCTCATGTATTATGAACTCATGACCGTACCTCACGTTTCACACATTGAAATATTTAAAGCATTTTGGAGCTTATTACATTGACTGAACATTTTCTGAGGTTAAACTGTCACTTTTAGCAAAGTTTTAGCAAAATTTCACAAAGCCATTTTTGAACCAAACATTTACTTTTCTTTTCTTTACTTTACTTTACTTTACTTTACTTGGCAGACTCTTTTATCCAAAGCGACTTACAAGAGGAAGACACCAGCAATTCTCGTTTGATTTCTATAGTTTACAAAAGTTTACAAAATTAGGCCTAACTTGTCAGAAAAAGCACATGCTCGGAAATTGTTAAATGCTAGACGAAGAATTTTTTTTTGGTTTGTTTTTTTGTGTGCAGTGTGTGTGCATGTGCGTGTGTAAGTGTTAGATTAATCTGAAATACTTTTTGAACAAGTGGGCTTTCAACTGCTTCTTAAATATTGTGATATATATAAAAAGAATAATTGACTGTTAGTATAAAGCATTGTATCAACATTAATAAAAAATGCTTGAAATAACTGTAGAATGCATGTGGGTTAAATGTGCCCAATCAGCTGAAGAGCAGAAACTGATGTGACGATAATATAAAATATAAAAATTCACACACCTACCTCAAGAGAAATCAAAAATGTTCTCTGAATGCTCAGCAGATATTATATAAACCCAAAAATCCAGACAGGAATTGATAAACAGACCCAAAAACCACACCCCCATCCCTTTGCCACCACCAGTCTCCAATAGGAAGCCACGAATAATATAAAACTCAACAGAAAAGGAAGAAGCCCTGATAGCAACAGGTTGACTGGTGCATGCTGTCAGATGTGTTATTCTGTACAAAATGTACAGTGGTCGTTATGTATATATTATGTGTGTGTGTGTGTGTGTGTGTGTGTGTGTATATATATATTATATATGTAACAATTATATTTTTTCCCCTGTGAGTTTTTGTGAATATACTTCAGGATGCAAGTTCTGGTATATATTCTTGGAGAAGAAAAAAGTTATTTTCATCCCAAACCACAGGAAACTGCCACCAGTTCCAGTCATGGGCTGGAATATATGGGTCAAGGGCACAAGCGCACCAAGCAATTCATCATTTTTTTTTTTTTTATTGTTCTCTTCTGGCTTTCCGTGTTCTGTTTCCCTCAAAGAGGGATGAAGGACACGCATGCAGCACACCAAATGAAACCCAGTCTGAGAAACCCAATTATCGTGATGTTCCTCCTTAAACATTTATGACCGCACACAACTGAATGCTCTGAGGCTGAAATGAAATAAAGTGCCTTGTGATAATCTATGTCTATATATGGCAATAAAGTAATTTAAATAAAATACATAGCATTGAAACATCTTAATGAAGCTGACCATGTCTGTCCTATTTAGCATGACGTGTATATGCCCTGTATATTGTGCGACATTCTGTATATGCAATGAGGCAGAGGGTTGTATCTTTCTAACACAAAGAAAGGTTAAACAACATTGAAATTGTTCAGTTGAATTTCTGTGATTGAGATATTGGTCTTTCAGTGCAGATGAGTGGTTTGAAGTGAAGACAAGGTGTAATTTTCAGACCCCTTTTCTTGACATTGTGGACTTAATTTCCACAATAACACAGATGATACCAATATTTCTCTTGCAAACACCACAGCTTAAGCTACAGCTTCTCAGAATTTGCATCTATGAGCTTAAAAAACAGGGGACTTAAAGACCAATAAACATTCCTGTCTGATTACACTAATAAATCTGAATCAGGCCTCCATCAAACATAAGAAATCTTGGTGGTTAAACCTCTTATCATTGCAAATTATAGTGGGACTTGCGTTCATCCCAGGAAGGGTCTATTAAAATTTCACTTTGTGAGATTATTTAACATTAAATCGTGTTAAAATATTTCATAATTTAGAAATGGCGATAGGTGTAAAGAGTGCTTTGGCCATTTTGCTTTACCGTTCAGAGAGTGGACAATTTGTCCCCTTATGTCGTCATAAGGGGAATGGTTACCTTCCCTTTCTCACGCTTTGTCCGGTCAGAGAATTTCCCACCCGTCCCCTAAAAAAAGGAACTCCACCAACCATCATGGCTTGAAAATATGTGAAGCATTGCAGTTGCTCAGTGATTGGATGTAAAAATAAGCACATATGTATTTTTTTAGTTTCGTCATGCGAGACTCTGAAGAACCACTGGGTTAATGAAATTTTGAACATTGTGGTTGTTAATGACATCCTTTCTGCAAATGCCTGTTCACTTCTATAGGCCTCTCTCCTCATTTGCATTTAAAGCTACAGACACTGAAATGGCACGTCCTCCAAACCTCATTCAGTCACTGCTATTTTGCATCACGGCTGAATTTTTGAAAGTGATACAGTATAAGGGAAGCAATTCATAAAAAATCATAATAGGGGACCTTTAAACTTAATATTCTCACAAACATGAATTTATCATGAAAAGGCATACTGACTACAGTCCCTTTGAGAAACTAATTCCACAGGCAAACAGTGTTCTGTATCGCAACCAGGAAAATAGATGTCAGGGACTTGTGCCACTGAGCCTGTGTTGGTGGGAGCATTCTGTTGGTTATGCTGCAATGGCACAAATCCTGGTGTACAACCAAGATTACGGAAGTCCACTGAAGAAGTGGAAAACATAGAGTGGTAGTAGCCCAGTAGGTTACACACGAACCAGAATGAACCAGCATTGGGTCCCTGAGCAAGACACTCAACCTTGAGTGTCTCCAGGGGGACTGTCGCTGTAACTACTGGATAAGAGCGTCTCCTAAATGCTATAAATGTAAATGTAATGCGAAACTGACACCGAGCTGGGATGAGAGTGTGACAATCAGAGATGGAGAGACTGCTGGCAATTGGCCCAAATATGTCACTGTGGTGTCGAGAGCAGCAAGTGAACTTGGACTCATGGACACCTGTGTATAAAAATGACTTCCTGCCATCTACTGAAAGGAGTTTTTAGTGGTCATTAAAATATAGTTGTGCACATTTCTGTGAATGTGTATTTCTTTTGGAAGCAAGCCTGTATGTGGATTGCGCAAATATATATGCAGATTTGCTTAATCCGTGTCCAGGCTGGCAGCAGCCAGGCTCAGTCAATGTTGAACAAACTATTTTAAGAATAAATACTGACAAAAACTGAAATAAAATGTGTGAGTTTCCTGCAAGTGGCGCATAAGTCTAAGCAAATGCAGTTGGTAGGAAGCCAGGCGAGATAAAGCGATAGAGAGAGAGTGAGCAACAAGACACCTAAATTTGATGGCCAGCCATGAGGCAACAAGAGAGCCTGTCTGACCAACTCCACATCATCTGAGAGGCCACCCCATTGTTCCCAGTCAAATCGCCATGTGGCAGGATCCTGTTACTCCTGTGGCCGGCAGCTTCTCAATGGGATGGTTCATATACTGAGCCACTGACTGACATCAGGTGTCCAGAGAAACTCTAGAGTCCAGTTTACCAGAGGTCTGTGGTGAGGTAATGAATCAAAATTGCCCAGGTAAATGTTTCACGGTGTTTTAAATGGATAAAATTAGGGCAGTGCCTTACAAAGTACCACAACCTGTGTAATTCCTTTGTTCCCCAGTTCATCTTTCTGTTAACATACCTTAGCCTTCCATGAATGGGTGAGAATTTTGGGGTTACGGTTGTAGTTAAGTTTAGAATGGGATAAGAGTTTGGTTAGTATAAGAGGCAGGAATATTTTACAGGATAAAAGTAGCACAACTGGTGCTCAATATCTCTTGAACTTAATAAAATAATTTGTAGACAAATTAGCAATAATGACAGATGTAGTATAGCAGTTTGGTGAGACGTTGGCATTAAATGTAAAACTGTTAAACATTAATAGAAGTAATGGTTATACAGGGTTGACTGAATTTAGAGTTAGACTAAGAGCGTGCTATTTCTGGTCAAATACGCATGCTTGCATGTTATCACATTAATGTATTTAGTTGAGTATAAGTTGTCAGTACTCTTGAGTATCCTAGAATATCCTAGAACGCACTTATTCATACCTCAAGATCCATTGACTTGTCCAACACTCTGCTGTAATTTAAATAATCCGAATAGGTGAAAACTTTCTTCAAAATACCGTAGTTTCAGCAGTCCCAAATTCACATGTTTACAGATATAAAAGCGTTAAAGAGATGTTCAGGACTTGCTTGTCTCTACCTGTCCGGCTGGGTGGTACTCCTCCTTCTCACATCCTTTCCTGGTGCAACGCAAACTAAGTGGGTCTAAGTGGGTGGTGTCTGGAGCACCTGGCCATTCCTGGGCCGTTCAGCGTAATGAAGGTGGCTCTGAGCACATGGCTGCTGAATCATTCATTGAAAGGATGGCAGGAAAGACGTTCGTCTTAAACTAGCATCACCCCACTGCGTGTAACACAAGGCTGGCGAAACCTTATCGCTGGCGAGCCCCCCTCCTCCCTGTATGCACAGAATTACAGGGCTGGAATCCAGTTACTGATCTTTGATTAGGCAGATTCATTTCCAACTAATTACAAACCACTCATCAATGCCATTTGATGGGTCCCAGTGTCTGTTCACACCAAGCATCCAACCCATTTTGGTGGCCACAGAGAGAATAATGAAGATGACAAATGAAGCATTTCAGTAAACTAAATCGCAAATGCTATCTGGGAAGTGTGAAAAGGTTTTCTTAAAACATGGGTAACCCCAGCAGATACCAGTGACCAGAATGATGAGGGATCAGTAGGAGCAGGTTGCAGTAACGCATCCTTCCCATTCAGACTATTTCAATGTTAAACGGGAGCACTCTGTAAATGCTATCAAAGATTTCCCGTTTAATATTTCTATCATTTTTTTCAATTCCTGTTGCTTGGTCGATCAAATGAAAATCTTAAAAGAGTGTGTGGTGGACATGGTAGATATGTTTAATGGCCATACCTTGAAATTGCAAGGTCAGTGACCAAAATACTTCATAAGTAGATTTACAGCGTAACATTTGCATGGCTTTTAAACATTTACAGCATTCATCAGACGCTCTTATCCAGAGTCACTTACAATCAGTAGTTACAGGGACAGTCCCCCTAGGGACACTCAGGGTTAACTGTCTTGCTTAGGGACACAATGGTGGTAAGGTAGTAAGATTTGAAGGTAGTGAGATTTGAACCCGGGTCTTCTGGTTCATAAGCGAGTGTGTTACCCCACTAGTCTACTACTACTAGGCTACTACTACTACTACTATCCCGTCGATGTGCTTTAATGTGAGCTTTGATTAGTAGCCAGAGACAGCCTGTCCTTTATTCCTCCACCTCTGTGCTCTCTGATGCTTGTCCAGTTCCGGTCTCAACAAGGCCCGTGCTTGACAACGCTGTTTGATTTAACACAAAGGCTCCGCGCCTCCAATTACCCTGGTGTCAGAGAGGTTGCTTCTCTATTAAAATGCCATACAGCGTACAAAGGCAGGCATCATGTCAGGACACTGGCTGTCCCATAATTAAAATAGAAATATAATATACATTATATACATGTACAGTTTGGAAAACAAAGAATTACTAAATTCAAGGTCATACATATATTTTGATTATATTAAGGTCACGGGGACAACTCAGACTGCTTGGTGTGTGGTGCTATGATTCCAAAGTCTTTGTGGACCTCAGTGGTTAAGTGACCTGACCAATTGCAAGGCCACATACTTAAAGGGCAAATTGGTGGCTATTTAAATATTTACTTGCCACTAGTAACCCTACACACCTCCCAACATGCAGTCTGCCCTTTAAAGAAGCAGGTTGAGATAGTGGCTGTTCAGCGAGACGGTGCCAACTGATGAACCACTGTGTGAAGATGGATGAATATAACAAATGAAACTGCAATAAAACTATAAATGCAGGATGCAATTAAACTACAAAAAGAATGATTTCAAGAAATAAAAAAAGAAAGATATGTACCTTAGAATTCATCTTCTTAATTGCACTGAAGAGGAAACTCTGTTAAATCCAGCTCGAGACACACAGTCCAGTCTGACTGCTCCCGCCTCACGTCTCGTAGCGGAGTGGACTGCTGCCCAGTGGAAATCAGTGTAAAACGAACGCTGAACTGGGACTGTCCTCATTACACCCATATCACCTGGATTTATGGCTATCCCACAATGCACTGGCCATAGTTGTGTTGGTGTCATAGTGTCCTCGTTTTCTTCGCTCTCTCTCACTCTCTCTCCCTCTCTGGCCTCATTATGTTGTGCTTCAGGCAGGATAATACAGTAGACGGGTTTTCAAAATCATAGGCTTAATTATGACCATTTTCTATTTTAATTTTGTGCAAAGTATTAAATGCATGGGGTGCCAATAGTTTTGGGGTTTTTTTGCTGTTCAAAATCATTATTTCTTGAGGGTGAATGTGTTTTCCTCAGAAACAGTTCATTTGAATAAAAGATTGGATTTTTTTCTTCTCAAAACGTGCACCGATAATTATAAAGGGCTCTGCAACGGGTGCAAACGATTTATTTGACCTGAATTACAAAAGTTACAGCAAAGTGTACAGGGTGTTAGGAGCCTAGTGGGTAACACACTCGCCTATGAACCAGAAGACCCAGGTTCAAATCACACTTACTACCATTGTGTCTCTGAGCAAGACACTTAACCCTAAATTGCTCCAGGGGGACTGTCCCTGTAACTACTGATTGTAAGTCTGGTAAATGCCAGAAATGTAAAGTCAATGTCTTATTTGAAACTGACATTAATACCAAGACCACGACTAATACCCATTCTGTCTTATTCACTTTTCACTCTGGCAAGGAATAAGCGTTACTTGTTCCTTTACTTCAAGCCATATATAGGCTGTCCAGAATTATATGAAGTAATTGCTGTTTTGTACTAGTATGACTGAAATTAATTCATCTCTGGTGACCTGATAGATTGTCACCTCTTGATTGAACACATGGCCTCTAGTAAGACATTCCTCACCCGGACCATGTCTGCCACTCGCCTATGAACCAGAAGACCCAGGTTCAAATCCCACTTACTACCATTGTGTCCCTGAGCAAGACACTTAACCCTAAGTTGCTCCGGGGGGGGACTGTCCCTGTAACTACTGATTGTAAGTCGCTCTGGATAAGGACGTCTGGTAAATGCTCTAAATGTAAGCATAAGCCTGGGCTGTAGTCAGGCAGTACAGTAGCGCCACCTACTGGTGAAATAAGTTGCAGAAAAACCCTGCTCTCCTGCCAGGCTCTTTTGAATACATTTATTAGCTGGATCAGGCGAGTCGGATTAGAGCTCGAGCTGAACTAGGGAGGAAAGTAGATCTCCAGTCAGATGAGTTAATGTACAGGAAATGCAGGGAATTTTGGAACATGGAGGTTTTTCAGAGAGCATTCCAGTCGATGGGTTTCCTCCCCGACTTCCTAAGCAGCTCGTTGGTCTTGGAAAAGTGGTGGCATCCAAAGAAGCCGCGATCAGCCGAGTATGGAGATGGGTGTGAGGTCTGGAGGATATGATGACGCATCTGGAAGAAAATTCAGCAATTACATCCCCTAATTGAAGTGAAAGTGAAGTGATTGTCATCGTGACACACTGCAGCACAGCACACGGAGATACAACGAAATGTGTCCTCTGCTTTTAAGCATCACCCTTGGTGAGCAGTGGGCACCATGACAGGCACCCCGGGGAGCAGCGTGTGGGGACGGTACGTTGCTCAGTGGCACCTTGGCGGCTCGGGATTACTTTACTTTACTTTACTTTACTTTATTTAGCAGACGCTTTTATCCAAAGCGACTTACAAGAGGAAGACACCAGCAATTCTCGTTCGATCTCTATAGAATATTGAGTTTACAAACTAAGAGCCCTGATAAGGCTTAGACTTGTCAGTGAAGAGCATGCTCAGAGATTGTTAGGTGCTAGACTAAGAAAAATTATAATGTATTCTGATTACGGGGCCGCTTCCTTAACCTCTAGGCCACCACTATCCCCCATATGGAAGAGATATTTCACAGTTTTAACATTAACAGTAACTTGTGACTCCACAGACCAACCCTGTCTATGATGGAGCCTTTCTTCTGAGCGTAGGAACCCCACAGCAGGAAGACCAGACCCCTCAGGTTCCGGCTGAGCCACCAGACCACAGCATCAGTGAAGGTCTCCCAGCCACGCTCGGTGTGGGACATGGGCTTGTGCGCTCGAACGGTCAGCACAGCGTTGAGGAGCAGGACACCTGAAACATCACCAGTGACAACAGCAACAATTTCTTTGCAGTTGCAGTCAATCGGCATTCATTCAAACGCATCATACGGTACCCTGCTTCGCCCATCCCGAAAGATCCCCGTGGCCTGGGTGCTGGAAGCCTTTCATGTCTGTGGACAGTTCGGCATATATATTCTCTAGGCTGAAAAAAAATCATCCACAAATATCATTTATTTTTTCATACTGGCTCAAAGGTTTTGTGGTAAATTGTCTTTACTTGGTTCTTGGAGTGTTTCTGCTCTATATCCTACAAACTATGATGGTCTTATTTACAGGTTTTAAGACAACCCTATAAGATCTGGTCATACCTGGGAGGCGGGGCTGTAGGCTTTGGAACACTGAAGCACAACCCATGGGCCTGACCTGGGCCATGATAGGGGTCTTGGCCAAGCACAACAACCTTCACCTTAAGATAAAACAGCAAACATGCCAATAATTATTAAGAGCAAAGTTGCCTTTGTTGTTTTTTTTTTTTTTTTAAGTGAAAGTGATTAGTTGTCATATGTGACACAGCACAGCACCCAGTGCACACAGTGAAATGTGTCCTCTGCATTTAACCTGTCCCCTGAGGGAGCCATGAAAGGTGCCCAGGGAGCAGTGTGTGGGACGGTGCTTTGCTCAGTGGCAGCTGAGTGGCACCATGGCTATTCAGGAATGGAACCGGCAACCTTCCAATTACGGTTCCGCTTCCTTACCCGCTAGGCCAA
The DNA here is from genome assembly GCF_900700375.1 of Denticeps clupeoides. Lineage (NCBI taxonomy): Eukaryota > Metazoa > Chordata > Actinopteri > Clupeiformes > Denticipitidae > Denticeps > Denticeps clupeoides. The sequence continues at coordinate 884,250 of NC_041709.1, forward strand.
CCACTGCTGGGACACACCCATTTCTCTTATTATGATATGGAAATGCACTACGATGCATGATTGTCTGCATCACTCATGCTATACCATTGAGAAATATTTTGGCATGGTTACTGTCGTACTGCTACCGTTCTAAAGATTACTGTGGTACGGGTTACTCACATCCTCAATGGCACACATGTGAGTCCATGAGAAGACGTGTTCAGGGCTCGGGTAGACTGTGAAATGCTTTCTCTCATCAGCAATGAAAGCGGCCAGCTAAAGGCAAATAAAAAAATATATATGTGTGTGTGTGTTTATGTTTCACTACCTGTATATGCAGGAAATTTGGGGGATTTAGTCCTTTTTATAATACCTCGGTAAAATAGCCTTTTGTGAACTCTGCCCCAATTTTTTCCCTCCAGCTCTCCCCGATGGGCACTTCCACATTTCGAGCAGCTAGTCGCTGGAGAGCTGCTCGCCGGTTCTCCTCGATACGGGCGAGCTGAGCCGGGCTTAACTGTGATGAAGGCACAAAAATGGACACACCCAACAACAAACTGTGCGAGGTACTTTTAAGCAACTACAGGACATGAAGAGCAACCAAATAAAGCTGCTCAGTATGTATTTAAACGACTTACCATGGGTGCCGGGGATGGCTAAAGTTCTCAGATTTCTCGGTTTCTTCTTCTGTTCTTCCTGAATGTGTTTAGTCAGAACACAAAAAACCTGTAGACTGTTGTGTCATTTCACACGCTGATGGTTTTATGCAAATACATACGGCACTTGTGCATCTGTGATGGGGGCGTGTCGGAAAATGAGATTCAAAAGTAGAAATGAAACTGTTAGTGGGTACGTTAGTGCACATTATTGACAGTTCTTTGTGTCGGGGTATGAGGTGAACTTTTCCATTTGGTATTCATGGATTTTTTTTACCAACTGTACTTTTCACATTTCATTTCGATTAGAACAAACATCCACCATCTTGTGAGTGAACATGACTGGCCAACCCAAGTCAGAACTGCAACAATCACATGACAAATTCTCTTAGCAACACTTGGGCTGAACTTCCTCTGCGAAGGAATGACAGACAGGAAGAGACCAGGAGGGGTGTGGTCTAATCTCAACCAATGGGACTGGAGGATAGGTTGACTGACGAATGAGCTTCCCAAACGCTGTAGGTTGAGTTTATAAGCCACTCTATATGTGGTTTTATGAACTGTTTTATGAACTGATGGAGGACAGGGTTGGTGAGCTGCAGGTGAGGGGGTGGGGACGCTGAACAAGGTAACAGGGAAAAGAGCGAGTTAGCAGAGCAAGAAGACAGCAGTCAGCCATTGCCCAAGAAACAGAAACTACTCTTACCCAAACAGCAAAAGCTGCTTTTCTTTCTAATGGAAATTCAGGAGAAAGCATTTTTAAAAGCATTTGCATATGGAACATTGACCTGTTTCTAAAACTTGTCAGTTTCCTGTTCATGCATTAAGCCTGGTAATACAGACTAAAAGAGAACTTCAATAAAGTTCTCCATTCAGAAGCACAACTAGTCTAGGACTAGGTTTAATCCATGAAAGGGAAACCAAGGACATTTTGTAACAAGGCCTGCAAAGTTAACATCACCTCTCAGGTGCAAATATAAATCTCTTTACTTCTGAATTGATCTTTAATAGACTGTAGATTTTTTGATTTGCTTGCTGAGACCTCTGCATGTCTGACAATCAGCTGTTTTGTCATTGTGGCGGGGTTTGAGCTCCGGTACGTTCACTTCTACTATTGTGAGCGCTTCCTGACTCCAACCCTCATCAGGTTACAGGTAGGTGTGTGTGTGTGCAGAACACTTGGCTCCGCCTTCTCCCCACTCTCTGTCCCCGGTAGACAATGGAAACGACTTTTGTTTTGCTGAAATGTAAGACCTCCTACTTAGCAGGTCTAACCTGCCCTCGCGGTCGCCTCGGAGCTCTCCGCTGACGTTCAGGGCTGTTCGGAAATGAGTGACTGGGGAAGACACACGAATGTAGGCTACAAGAAATGGAAGGACACACCAGTGAGGTATGATGAATTTCTTGATGAGTCGGACTGTTAAAGCGTTTATTTATTGCTGTTCGATGCGCGACTGTGCAGAGTTACACATACAGCGCGTGACGCTGGTTGTTCTAAGAGGAACAGTTTGCCTAACCAGAGTCTGTTCTGGGCCTGTGCTGTGGCTGCAGTGCAGTGACACACCGGACAGGAAGAGACAGGTTGTCCTCGGTGTCTGAAGGACGGTGTGAGGACGATGAGATCTACGTCCACAGCGTACCGACGGTCCTGGCCCAGGTGGAAGTGGAAGATGGTTGCCAGGCTGTGACACCGGGGTGTGGCCGTCCTTCTGTTGGTATACAGGCTTAACTCAATAAGTCCACTAAATAAAAAGAAACCCTGTATTGTGAGGTTCTTGTACATACAGATGAACACAAAAACTGTGTTATATCAGTATCAGATATTATTTTCATTCAATGTATTAAACAGGCGAGGATGTGCTTATTCATCATTTTAACAGGTTTTTACTCTTACAGACACATTCACAGTAGAGGATGCAGTGGAGGTCATCGGCTTCGGGAAGTTCCAATGGAAGCTGTCTATGGTCACTGGGATGTCATGGGTAAGATTTTGTATACAGTACTATTTAAAAATAGTAAACCATTTTTAAGAATTTAGATGGTATATAAGTATATAGAAGGAGCCTTTTTTTTACATAGCAATGGAATTTCAGCCATGTAACAACCCACCTGCAGAACATTTATGTTCCTTGCTGGCTTTTTCCTGCCACTGTTAGATAGCCGATTCCATGGAGATGATGATCCTCAGCATTCTGGCTCCTCAGCTGCACTGTGAATGGAGGCTGCCCAGCTGGCAGGTAGCTCTCATCACATCGGTACGTTGGGCTGAGCTGGGCTAGTCACATTTTCTGAGTGACTGGTTGGAGCATAGCGCCATGTCTTGAAATTATGAGAATTCAGCATGCAGCCACTTTCTTTCAAAGATCAAGCCGTTGGAAATATGGACGGCACACCCCCCCAACACCATTTTTTTCTAAGCAAGTGTGACCAGTTCCATGCAGGAAATCTCAACACATTTCCAAACAGTGACAACATTCATTTTCTGACACCCTTCTGTGACTTCACAGCTATAACTTCACAGCTCTGCTGTGGCTGTGATGGTCTGTGACCAGCAATAAGGGAAAGGTTTTACCCAGAATGCATTGCTGCTGCAACCCTTTCATGCCCACATCCTGACCCAAGGGATCTGTGAATCTCACACTTTAGGATGAATATTTTTTCTTCCCTGTCGAATAGCAGAAAGAAAAAACATGTTCACATTGTTTAAATATTGTGAGGGAAAGGTGATCTCTGGATATTATATTTTAGGTTCACACTGGGTGTAACACCTTTAAAAATGTGTCTTTGATGGGAAAGGACAAGTGTGGGACATTTGGACTATATCATGACACTCAGCATTCTATTTATTGTACTTTTTAGGTGGTGTTTATAGGAATGATGCTTAGCTCTTCCCTCTGGGGGAAAGTCTGTGACCGGTATGGACGAAAAACGGTAAGGATGGTCATTGTGCCACAAAATAGTAATTTCATGTAGTTCATTCCATTTGTTTTGTGCAGTAAATAACTGCTGAGCTAGACAATGTAATTTCATGATTAAATCATATTCTGTCCCAAACATCTAGTGGGCCCACATGAGTGGTGGCCTAGCGGTTAAGGAGGCGGCCCCGTAATCAGAAGGTTGCCGGTTCGAATCCCGATCCGCCAAGGTGCCACCTGAGGTGCCACTGAGTAAAGCACCGTCCCCACACACTGCTCCCCGGGCGCCTGTCATGGCTGCCCACTGTTCACTCAGGGTGATGGGTTAAATGCAACGGACAAATTTCACTGTGTGCACCGTGTGCTGTGCTGCTGTGTATCACAAGTGACAATCACTTCACTTAAAAAATGAGGACTATGTTGTGCAAATTGTGATCAATTCAACCTCAATATGATTTAGTAAATAACCAAGACAAGCAACAGAGAGCCCATGTATGCCAGGCTCCAAACAGCAAGTAGCGTAGCTGCAAGGGTGGGGGCTTCTCTTCATGACATCCTCCCTTCTACCTAGCAACTGGGTTTCATTGGCTTGCAACTCACCTAGCACAGAATGTGCACCCTTACAATGAGGCCATTCACCGATTGAACTGATCACTGGGCTATTCAGGCCTCAGGACACAGTGAAAGAAGGAGTTATACTCCTGATCTGCCTGTGTGACTCCTTTGAATCTGGCTGGTGTGACATTTCTCTCGCCATGCAACTTCTGCAATGAGTGTTAGTGGCTGACGCCGTAATACAAAACATCTGTTTATGAGACAGAAGTGAATTATACCACGTCTGTTCATGCATAACGCTGTAATTTAATACAGAAATAGGTCATTGCCTTTTCTCTACCACGGCTGCTAACACACTACTTCTGCTCATTATGTGTCTGTTACCAGGGTCTGAGGCTTTGCATGGTGTGGACCCTGTACTATGGTTTTCTGAGTTCCTTCTCTCCAGTGTACAGCTGGATCATTGTCCTAAGAGGCTTGATGGGCTTTGGAATTGGTGGAGCCCCACAGTCGTAAGTGTACTTTTCATATTTAATATTTTTGTAGCAGGAGAAAGTTTGATGAATCCGTTTTGTCAGAGTCACCTGTTATTACCTTAATGGTTGCTTTGTTCATTATTGTCATAATGAAAGGCCACTTCATGAGCTTTTCATTAACATCAGTGACAAGTGTTCAGCATAAACTTTCAGGACTGATTGAAAACCAATCCCTGTTGTCCTATATTTAAATACACATTTATCCCCTTTTAGGGTAACATTGTACTCAGAATTTCTTCCCGTCAAGTCCCGGGCAACTTGTATAATAGCAACAGCGGTAATTATTTCTTCATTTTTATTTTAAGATTTTGATCAGGGGTGTGCTTGGTTGTATATAGAGTTAAGACTGGTAAAGTGGGACAGTTCTGCATTTTTCAGTTCCTCTTTCATGTTTTACATTGTCATACACTGTAAAGATATTATAATGATTATAATATTATTTTTTTATGTTATATTTGGCACAATTTAATATAAAATAAATATTTGAAATGTAAGGCTAATAGTTATGATTGTCATTCCCATTTTGCCCACCAGTGGCTGCCAAAGTGCTGTGGGAGACTTTCACATTCATAGTCGTGGCTTGATACTTGCTTTTAATAAGCGCATTTGGAAGCCTGTAGGGAAATGTCACAGACAAAATGGTCACCGAATGGCCGCTGCACAATCTGTAATAATATGTTGTCTTTTCTATAAACTCTTATCAATTTTTCCTTCATATTAATGTGATTTGTGTATTGGATTCAGAGAAACACTTTTAGTCTAGGACTGGTCCTAATGCATGTACGGGAAACTGACCCAATGTTATAACACTTAGTTATCTGGTATGTTTGCACCCAGTGTATGTAACAATGCCTCCGATGAAACTTGTCTTTCTCTGTAAATGCAAATACTGTTCTCCTGTCTTGTAGGTGTTCTGGGCCATTGGTGCAGTATTTGAGGTGCTGTTGGCCATACTGGTTATGCCCAGTCTGGGCTGGCGCTGGCTGCTGGCCCTATCTACCATACCCCTATGGATTTTTTTAGCCTCCAGCTTTGTACGTATTCATAAGCATCAATATTTCACATGACTTGCTGTTCTGTACAACATATTGTCTTCGACAAGGAAGCAAGCACAGGACGTGGTGTTTTGCATGGCAAGCCCAGGAGTTGTAAATGAGTATGAGAAGGCCCACAGAAACACGCCTATGGTTGTCCCTGCTGCTGATTGGGTTATAGGAAGTATTAAAAACCTATGCAGGGCAATGGGGAAAGTCCCAGATTACTTTGCCTGATGCAAAACAGCGTGTCTGAGTACCCAAAAGCAATAGACTGCTGCCATCACAACCAGGAGGTAGTCTGATTCTCTCTGCTACTTATGTCCCAGAGTGGCCCAAAACGGAAAACATATTATGAAAGTGGGAAGACATACTATGATATTGATAGGTCTTGCATACGGTTGGACACTTAAAATGTGTTTGTAGGCTTATGTGTCAGGAACGACAATCTTTCAGTACCTCTTGAGGACATTAAAGTTGGGTGTATTGGCAATGCTCAGCCTGTGTGTGTGTCTGTGCATGCATGCACAATCACCCTGGACTAGTGCCCCACACTGTGTAATACATGTCAGGTGCCACACGTATGCCATTTAATCCCTGTTTTACACAGTGGCTGCCGGAAAGTGCTCGTTTTGATGTCCTGACTGGAAACAGTGAAAAGGCGCTGGCCACTCTAAAAAGAATTGCATCTGACAACGGAGCCAAGCTGCCCAAAGGCAAAATCGTCATGCACAGACAGGTATGGGTTGAGAAAGTAAATAACACAGCTCCACTTTAAGCCCCACTTCACATACTTATTATTGTGATATGTTGTGCATCAGGACGATCGTGGTAAGATCACAGATCTCCTAGCACCAGAATTTCGGAAAACAACGCTTTTGCTTTGGGTAATATGGTACGTTTGTCTTCGATTATTTCATTTCACACAACCAGCAATAATCTTTGTGTCCCGAATGTCATTTCTGTTTCTATCGTCCTGTTAGCCGTCCCTCAGTACTTGACCCCTGCTAATGTACGGCGTATCTGCAGGTTTGCCAATACCTTCTCCTATTACGGCCTGGTCCTGCTGACCACAGAGCTCTTCCAGGCAGGAGATGTCTGCAGTGGTAAGTGATCCTCTCTCTGCTTTGATTGTTTCTAAATACATTTGCTTTTTCTAATGTACATTTTAAGGCAAGATTAGTCATTTTGTGATTTTTATTTTTCTTCCAGTCACAAATTCAAAAGCTAAAATAGAGCCCAGCTGTAGTTTAGAATGCTCCTATCTGACATTAGACAACTACAAGGACCTGCTGTGGACCACCTTGGCTGAATTTCCAGGTTTGCTGCAGACAATCAAAAGAATATGTGTTGAACGAAAAAGGAGTTATTGGGGAATAAGACTTAAAATGATTTCAAATGTGATTCTGCAGGTCTGTTTTTTGCCCTGTGGGTGGTTGATCGAATCGGCCGAAGGAAAAGTATGGCACTGTGTTTCTGCATGTTCTCCTTCAGCATCCTGCCTATTTATGCGTGTATTGGCAGGTGAGAAGACATTTTGTATGCTTGTTTATTGTATCATGAATATATAGTGTGTTTCTTGGTATAAAATGCAGTCAGAATACCCATCTCCCACTTACTACCATCGTGTCCCTGTTCTTTTCCATTTTATTTAGGACAGCACTCACAGTCATCATCTTTACTGCAAGGGCCTTCATCACAGGGGGGTTTCAGGCTACTATTGTGTACACACCTGAGGTAACGTCCGGTTGATGTGTTTTGCCATGAAATCTCACCGCATGTTAAGTCATTTTGCAGACCGAATAGCCAAATTCAGTTATGCTGTTGTGGGAATTTCTGGTGGGTCTGCAGGTCTACCCAACTGCAACAAGAGCTATCGGTATTGGAACCAGCAGTGGTGTGGCTCGGATTGGAGCTCTCTTAACACCATTTGTTGCCCAGGTACAATTAACATTCAATCGACACCCATATTGGATCCATGAAAATGTGATATGATATAACAAAAACATTGATTTCTAGATTTTTCATGTGATTTATGGACCCCTGTGTTCCACTCTGCAGATAAACGGATTTTCACTTTTTTGTTGCTGTTCTTCTTAGGTGCTTTTGAGGTCATCTGTGTACCTCACACTGTCAGTGTACTGTGCTTGCAGTCTGCTGGGTGCAGTGGCATCCATGGCTTTACCCATTGAGACTGCAGGGCGAGCGCTGCAAGAGTCCAGCCATGCCACCACAGGCCAAGAACCAAATTCTTCCAGCCCTGAACCTGCCGCTTCCCAGGAGGGGGCCGTCTCATAAGAGAACAGGTGAAGGAGTGGCGGGTGAAAACGCAAGTCACTGAAATGAAGGTCAAACGTTTCAGATTAGGAGGGGGATAGCGGACCATTTCTCAGCTCGCATTTTCTCATTTCCGAAACTGGATATATAGAAATATGTACAATACCAGAAATTTCACAAGAACCTGCAGGGGACGGGGACGACTGTGCAGGTCCTGTCTCCAAGTCATTCCCCATCAAATAAAGTATATTACTGTAACACACCAACGTGCCGTTTGTTATTTAACAGTACATTTTACTTCATGTGCTGGATGATGCATCCAAATCGACAGGTGAGGGGTGACGATGACAGAATTTACCAATTGGATGCCAAACAGCATGAGGACAGTGAGCAGTATGCTATAACTCTCCGTTTTCTTATTATATCTCCTGCTCAAGAGTTGTCTAAATACGTTCATCACAAGCATTATCCTAAGATAAGACAAGACAAGATAAGATTAGATGATCCTTTATTAGTCTCACAAGTGGTAAATTTACATTGTCCCAACAGGAAGTGGACAGTACAACATGTCGACTGTATAATATAAAGGTTCACTGTACAAATAAGCAAATAAATAGTCTTAGAACAGCAAAATAAAAGCGTGAATGTGAGTTGAAAAAAGTCAGTATATATTATATTATATTATATTACTATGTGAAACATGAGATGTAGTGAGATTTGTCTTTATGATGAATGCTGACTCCTACTATTTGTTCCAGGGTGTAACGCATAAATTTGGTAGTAAAATTGGGTTGGAACATGATCACAGACCTTGTGTAAAGTTCCGGTACATCAAATAAATCTTTTTTTTTTTTTTTAATTTACATATATTTTTTTAACAGTGTTTTCAAATAACGCCGTCGTTACACGACTGATTAAAGTCGACGTCGGTAACGTATCGATCGGTGGGCGACGGGCAAAGTCACCTTCAGCGCGCGGTGGCCCAGTGGCCTCGGATCGCGACGCGAACGGGCTGACGTCATCTGCCGTGGCAGCACCCCAGCATCCCGACGCCGCAGCCGCGAGCGCGCCGGGGCCACCGCGGGGCCAATCTCGCGCACGATGGACACGGGGCGCCGGCGTCGCCTGCCACAGCCCCCGCGGGGATTCAGCGCGACAACAATGGCGAGGCGGGCTGCCAAAGCCGATGATGGCTTTACCGGGGAACGGTGAAACCGGGCGGCGGGAGACTCGTTTCCTCGACGTCGGCGGCACAGTGACTCAGCCCCGGTCACCCACGTCCCCTCTCGGCGTCCCCAGAGCGCTCCGGCCATGGCCCTGGTCACGCTGCAGCGGTCGCCCACCCCGAGCGCCGCATCCTCGGCCAGCACCGCCACCACCACCGCGGGGGAGGTAAGCGGAGCCGCCGCCGCCGCCCGGCGACTCGGCCGTGTGGGCAGCGGCGCGGAGGAAAATGCCCGGGATGCCGGCCGGAGGCCTTATCGATAATAATCATTTTCAGATCATAATAATAATAAGAAGAAGAAGAAGACCCCGCCCGCCTCGATAAAGGAGACGAAGCTAAAGACGCCTTTTTTTCTCCGTTCTCGGAGCCTGTCAGTCAGCGGCCATGCAAGCCCGCTTTCGGGGATTAAACCGCCCGTTCGCGTTAGCTGTTAGCCTCGAACACGCGTTAAAGCGCTCGGTTTGGGCCGGCGGTTAAACAGCGCCAAGCGGCTTTATATAAATGTAAATGTGTCGCTTTTTCCCCCCGAAACGTTGTCAGCGCCGTCGGGAAGAAAGCAGCCCGCCGTTTCTGACTGCGCTTATTATCTTGTTGTTGGTTCTTTTTTTTTTTTTTCTTTCTTTTTCTTAATTTTTTATTTTTTTTTTAAACGTCGTCTCGCCAGAATTAAACGGGAATAAGCGCGCTAAGTTCGCCGGACTTCGTGCATTTTGTCGCGGATGCGCGGCTGTCGGCGATGGGCTGAACCTCCGCAGCTGCGCGGAGCGGCCAGCAGGGGGCGCCGGTCCAGATCCGGCCGGACCCCGTTATTTACCACGTTTTACTAAACAATCTTTCTGTGTCGGAGCCGAGCAAATCGGTTCGACATTTGTGGGTGTGATTTTTATTTATTTTTTTTTATATATACATTTTTTTTATTAAGTGACTTTATTTTTTATTAAATCAGCGTAGTTCACTAGTAGTGTGGCGCTCCGCTTTGGTTGGTGACGTGACCGGCGACGTGCAGGTGGGAGCACAGCAGGGGCCCTTTTCTAATGCCCCCGGCCTACAGATTTAGACGTGGCGTGGTGAAGTCGCTGCCCACGGCCAAGTCTGCCGCCTTTATCAGGCCCAGGGGACAATGCTGCAGCATGATGTCATGCACACGGGGCCACTTCGTCCCTCGCATGTTCTCGGGTTTCCTCGTCAACAATGACAAAAAGTTTCGACCCCAAAGGCAGTTTTGAACACTTTTGGGCCCGTCTGTCCCGTCGGTGCGGTTTTCGTACTTGGTACCGGCTTCTCCTGCACCGCAGCGTACCCTTTGAGGAAGACGTGTGTAATGCAACCGATTGCACCTACAGGTCTAAATGTTGCCCCCCCCGGGTGACAATCTTGTTCTTGCTTATCTTGCAGGATTTGGGCAGCGATGAAGAACGAAAGGCCAACCAAAGGTAAGGTGCAGCGCCATCTTTTTGTGAGTCTTTTGAGGTCTCGTCTCCCGCTTTTTGGTAGGTGGTGATGGATGTAAGGATCCTTGCCGAGGTTCGGCGTAAAGCTTTCATAGCGCCTCTTCCTGGCCCACCACACCCATCCCAGGCCCTAACTTGTACGTTTGCGGCCATAAAGACGAGTCGCCAGGAGAAGATGAAATCTGTAAGCGTGGAAGACGCTGGTGAATGCAGTAAGGTCACCCCGCAGCTGAAACGGTGGCGGCTCATTAAATCGCGGGGTCACCGGAACAGACTCGCAGCTACCCGGCGAGTTAACGCGCTGACCAGACAGCAGGAGCGGGCGTGTCCAGCCGTGCTGCGGGAAGGCCTCGGGGGGACGTCTGCAGGACACAAGTCTGCGCGGTGCTCGCTTGAAGTGGGACAGAAATCGCCGTGGCTTCGGCCTTCTTTGAATAGGATTTTGCATGCACGTATTTAGTCTGTGCTTGGTCCGCTGGGCTTCGGGCTTCTGTATGGTGAGGTAGTCCTGAGAATAAAGACGAGGAATGCCGCCCATTGCCACTTCCAGGTCTGACGTTAAACACCCATTTGCAGTGCCTTCAAATTGCGTCTTCATTTGGCAGAATTGTGATCTTCTTTTGGAAAAAGTTAGGAATCATGTGACCGTCTAAATGTTAATTATACAAGCAAACCAATGTTTAAGCTCTTATTATCATCATATTCAAACTGACTTCCTTTCAAAAAGCCAGACAATGCCATCAAACAGGGTGGCAGATAGAAATCAAGTCACGATCTCTATTCAACCTGCACTTTCAGAGAAGTCACCCATGATGCCACTATTTGTCACTGCAGACTTTCTTGTCCTCTCCTCCGTCCCTGAAACGCCTCTCTTTCTCTCCGTGTCCCGTGTCCAGCCTGAGCGAGAGCTTCTTCATGGTGAAGGGCGCAGCCTTGTTCCTGCAGCAGGGGAGCAGCGCGCAGGGCCAGAGGACCCCCACCCACCATAAACATGCCGGTACGTCCCTGTTGGGTGGCAGGAGCGCGGCCGCGTTCTTATCTGACCCTGCCGGGCAGGTCAGGCCGCCGGGAATGGCTGCCGGAGGCTGAGGAGGAACTTGTCCAGCAGGACAGTAGACAGGGTGACCGTCAACATGACTATTTGTGGCTTTGCAGGTGACTTGCCCCAGCACCTACAGATCATGATCAACACCCTTCGCTCAGAGGACCGGATTAAGCTGGTACGTTATCTTCGTTCGCTCACTTTTAATGATGGGTGTGGGTTTGAACACTGGGATGAGCTATGGAAGCCATAGTTAAATCGTACAATGCCCTCCTTTTCTTTTTCCACGTTCCTTTCTTTATTTAATGTTGAAATCGTGCAGTCAGGTTTGTGGTGGTGAATTGCATTTTCACAGGCAAAAATTGCTGAATTTGTTGTAACGGTCAGTATGAATTATATTGCAGCAAAAGGGACAAATCACATTTGCAGTCGGACGTCTCCAATATTTATTAATATTAACCAAAGGTTAATAAGTCAATTTATCAAAAATAAAGGCCCTATTCTATAATAAAAACTATTTAGAACCATTACTCTCGGTAAGTTTTTTACAATGTGTATAGCCTTTACTGATATTGGGAGTTGTTCTAGGTTGTGTGTGTGTCGTATCTGTAATAAAAGGCTCTAGGCGCGTCCTCCTAATGGCTGTTGCCACTCAGTGTTGTAGAGCCCCACCTGCCCAAACGTGGAGAGAACGGCGTGGGTTGAACACGCCTGTAGCTGCTGTGAATCTGCTCACTTCCCTGTGCTGGATGTTAGTCGCACACCAAGGTGCTGTAGGTGTAAACGCACCGTCAGAACGAAAGTCCATGACGTCTGCAGTTCACTTTTGAAGTCCATGTCCTCCCATTGGAAGTCTAAATATTGGACTGCAGTGTAAAAGATTATACACGAAATACATTTTAATATTTGATTTGTTTTTTGATCGTTTTTTCTGACAGGCAGTGAGGTTGGAGAGTGCCTGGACTGATCGTGTGCGGTACATGGTTGTGGTTTATACCAATGGGCGACAAGACACGGAAGAAAATATCCTGTTGGGCATGGACTTCACCAACAAAGACAGGTAAAGAGAGGTTCTCTTTCCGCTCCCCTGGTGTCGTTGTATGCATATCTGTGCATGAGAGACCCCAGGATGAAATGTGGGGTGCAGTAAAATGCCAGTGACTCCCTCAGTGATTCGTCACTCTATTGGTCGCTTGTAGTAAAAGCTGCTCCATTGGGATGGTTCTGCCGTTGTGGAGTGATACCAAAATCCATTTGGACGGAGATGGGTGAGTTCAACTTTTTTGCATTACGAAGACGAAAAACGGTTAATTCTGTCTGACCGGCATAATTAATTTCTTGGTTGAAATGTATGTACAAGTCTGTAGGGTGGTAGTAGCCGAGTGGTTAACACACTCGCCTATGAACCAGGTTCAAATCCCACTTACTACCATCGTGTCCCTGAGCAAGACACTTAACCCTGAGTGTCTCCAGGGGGGGACTGTCCCTGTAACTACTGATTGTAAGTGGCTCTGGATAAGGGCGTCTGATAAATGCTGAAAATGTAAATGTAAGTCACATTATTATTATTACCGATCCAGGGCAAAATAAGGCTAATGCGTTCATTTCTGGTTCGTTCTAGTAAGCTTAACTTGCCATTTTGCTCATATAACCACAAGTATTATTCCTGGACTTATAGTGCCTGACCAATCACCTTCTGAAAGGTTCTATTATCTCTGCTATAGATGTGTGACACTAATCGATGCCTTTTTCTGGTTTTTGAACTCTAGAGGTTTCAGCGTGAGCACAGCTGGACGGTCGCATGTCTTCAAACCTGTATCCGTGCAAGCCATGTGGTATGTTTCCTTCCCTTGTTTTAACCCTTGTTAACAGTACATAGAAGAAAGTACAGCGCTGAGATTTCCTGGACGGTGGCGTGATCGTCTTATGCCCTCTGCTGGTGGTTTTGTTGCATTTCATCTTTGACCTGGGTGTTAATTCAGCACTAATACACAATAGATGCGTCTGTCTAGAGTAGCTTCATACATACCACAATTCACAGATGATTTCTCTTCCGCACTTCCAGGTCTGCCTTACAGGTTCTCCACAAAGCATGCGAGGTTTCGCGGAGGTACAACTACTTCCCCGGGGGCATGGCCCTCACCTGGACGGGATACTACGAGAGCTGCATCTCCTCTGAGCAGAGCTGCATCAACGAGTGGAATGCCATGACTGACCTGGAGACCACGAGGCCTGACTCCCCCGCCATGTTTGTTGACAGGTAAGGGCCAGTGATGAGTCCTCGAGCAACAAGAAGCAGTACAGGAAAAAAGCTGGTTAATTCATAAGGGCATGTTTGGGGTGGGAAAAAGATCCTGTAAGCCATGCTGGTTTGCATGTTCCAGGCCCACAGAACGGGAGAGAACCGAGTGTCTTATCAAAGCCAAGCTCCGTAGCGTCATGGTGTTCCAGGATCTGGAGAACGTGACTTCAAAGGAGGTGAGTGGTTTCCAGCATCTATTTCTAATTTGCAGTTATTAGATTGGAATCGAATTAAACTTGTCCCATGCCTTCATCGTTCCCCTTTAGATCCGTAACGAGCTTGAGCAGCATATGAGTTGCAACCTGAAAGAGTTCAAGGAATTCATAGACAATGAGATGCTGTTGATCCTGGGTCAGATGGACAAAGCCACTCTGATCTTCGACCACCTTTACCTGGTGAGGGCCCCTGCTTGTTATTTACCGTTTATGGCCTTTTGACACTGGTGCACTCAGTGATGGCACTCGGCTTTGGCGCTGACTCTGGTTTACACGGACTTTTCTTTTCTTTTCTGTAGCATGCACACATTTCACATTTATTTTTACAGCTTGTTTCTGGCGTGCAGATGCTTATTCACTGTGGAGCAGAGTGTAGATGTGTGTGTGGTGACCGGGGCGTTTGGCTTTGTTTCCAGGGGTCTGAGTGGAATGCCTCCAATCTGGAAGAGCTTCAGGAATCAGGGTAGGCAGCATAACTTTGTTCATTTTGCTCTGTATTGTACATATTACATTACAATTAGCTGATCCTCTAATCCACAATTACTTACTGTGTTGCACAGGGACACAGTGGTGATAAGATTGGTTTGAATATGCAACTCATAGCAACACGTCTATTAATGTGGATTATTAATTTAAGTGTGTTTGACTCAATAAAACTATTAAGTTTTTTTGTCTCTCTGCTTCAACTGTGAGCATTTAGCAGCAAGATAAATACCAAAAATGCTAAAAAATGTTCTTTGTAAATTGTTTAGGGTGGGATATATACTAAACGTTACCAGGGAGATTGATAACTTCTTCCCAGGCACGTTTGCATATCATAATGTACGCGTTTATGATGACGAGGCCACCGACTTGCTGGCTCACTGGAACGACACATACAACTTCATTGTGAGAGCCAAGTGAGTACACACACACACACACACACACACACACCAGCCATAAACATTGTAGTTATATTGTTACCCCAAAATGTCTGAAACCCCTTTGTGTGCTTAGTTAATAGTTTGGCCTTCTTTCATTCATTTGTGCATTTAGGAAAAACAATTCAAGGTGTCTGGTGCACTGCAAGATGGGCGTGAGTCGGTCTGCTTCCACGGTCATAGCGTACGCCATGAAGGAACACGGCTGGTCCCTGGAGAAGGCGTACAACTTCGTCAAGCAGAAGAGGAGCATCGCCTGCCCCAACGCCAGCTTCATGAGGCAGCTGGCCGAGTACGAAGGCATTCTGGATGCCAGGTGGGCGTCTAATAGTCCCATTTCCAGCTACGCTTCGCTTACGTTTGGACTCCGCCCTACATAGAAAGATCTTGAATGAATGTCCTGTTCGACTTCACCATGAACCCCGTTACTAAGGAGCGTCTGTAATGTTGGATTATTGGATTTCATTTTTTCATTTTTACCTCTATATTGCTCAGAGTGGCTCCAATGATGCATTCATCTTAATGCACCAATTTCTGCATCATCATCATCATCATCACTGGCCTCTCTTCCTCCCCACAGCAAACAACGGCACAATAAACTGTGGCGTCCTGAGGCCGACAACGACGAGGAGCTCCAGGCCTCGGCCCCATGCTGCGGTCTGGAGGGGGTGGACAGTGCATCAGGGCACCATGCAGAGGAAAGGGAAGGGGCCTGGGGTCCTGAGGGGGCCAGGGCCCCACCTCACTGCTGCGGCTTAGCGGGTCTGGAGGCGGAGCCGCCGGATCAGCTGAACTACAACTACTACTTCCGGCGCCTGTCGGACACGGCGCTGGACAGCGAGCCGTCGACGCCGGTGCGCGGCCCGCCGCTGCTGGGCATGGAGCGCGTTTTCATCGAGATCGAAGACGTGGAGCGCGACGCGCTGCTGGACGACGAGGGCTTCCCCACCGCCCACCTGGGCCTACCCGGCGAGGGCACCGCGGCCCAGACCTGCGGGGGCCGACTGGAGCCCTTGGAGGACATGAGGCTCCGTCTGGAGTTCAGCACCGTGGAAGAGGAGGACGAGGAGGAGGCCCAGAAGGAGGAGGCGGAGATGGCAGCACTGGCCAGTGGGGCGGGACTGACGGTGGACGTTCCCAGGTCCTCCTCCTCGTCCTCGCTCACCAACATGAACCGCTTCAACAACGAGAACGCCAACAACAGCAACCGCCTTGCCGCCAAGCGCAGCTGTCCGCCCGCCTTTGACGTGAGTGTGACCCCACCTCACGGCACCTGACAAAACCACACAAGCGCCTGACCAAATGCCCCCTGGACTGGCACGGTGCGGCAATGCTTAAAAGTAGGAACTCGCACCACAGATATGTCAGGCCCCCCTGATGATGATAATATGTCTAGTCTTACCAGATTGTGGAACAAATTTTTTATTTTTTTTCCCCCCCCGAGTGCAATAATAATAAAAACCGCTACTGGACATTTTTTCACCACAAGATTTTTCTGCACAAGGACAAGCTGAACCCTGACCATATATTCTTGTCTTTCTCCATTTCCTCTGTTTAGGACAGTGCTAGCATCAGAAACCCGTACAAAGTTAAGCCCTCATACCAGTCCTGCCGAAACTGCCTGCGTCTCCCCGCGGTCCGGCGCTGCGACCGCACCGCCTCCGGCCGCACTCATCGTCTTAGCACCCTGCGCCACGCTGCCACGCCCGCCCTCTCCGCCAGCACGCCGCCGAGGGGGAACCCTTTCTTCCTCCGGCGCAGCTCTTCCGAAGCTGCACCGCAGCCGTGCGACCACCTCTGCCGCTGTACCCGCTGTGCCCCTATGACCAGCCTGGAGACCTACCGACAGCGGTTGCTCTCACCCATGAGTTGCGAGGAGCTCCCGAAGACCATGTCATGCGCCCTGGAGACCGAGGATCTGGACGAGCTTCAGGAGGAGGAGGAGGAAAAGGACATCGGGCAGAGGGACAGCGGCGGCGGCGGCCCCGTCACCGAGCTCACCCTGCTGAAACTCAGCCTGGACGGCAGCGAGAGGCCCGTCGCGGAGCTGCACCAGGAGGCCCGTTCCCAACCCCTGGTTACCGGTTTGGTCCGGCAGCGGACCGAGCGCCTGGAGCAGCTCTCCAGCCTCTCCCTCGCGGTGCCACCTTCTGCCGGGGTCATGTCCGAGGTCATGGACCTCGGCGAGGGGACGGCGCCAGCCCAGTCAGGGGAGGACATGGAGGTGGACGGCAGTCTTCCGGCACGGAGTCCCATCCAGGTGCCCGGCGGGGCTTCTCAGTCGACCCCGACGCCGGCCCAGTCCCTGACGCGCAGCTCCAGCAGCGACAGCCTGCACAGCGTCCACGGGGGACAGCCAGGCCTGGTGCGGCAGCGGGCGCAGGAGATCGAGGCCCGGGTGCGGCTGGCGGGCCTCACCATGCCCTCTCGTCTGAAACGCTCCAGCTCCCTGGCCAAGCTGGCCGGCCTCACCCTGTCCACCGAGGACCTGTCCCTCTCCAACACCTGTTCTTCAGACGGAACCCCCCGGTCCCGCGTCTCCATGCTGGTGGAGTCTCTCTCTGGTGCGCCTAAGAGCTGACAGAAGTGTCTCCGCTGGGACAAGTGTGGCAGATTCTGGGGCCTCCTTCTCACTTCCTCCCTCCTCCCATTCGGTGGTCGAGCGGTCCGTGACATAACGTCCACACGCCAAATTAGCAACTTTAATGGAACGGCTCTTTCTTTCTGGCAAGGACAAGTGTTGCTTTCTTTCTTCTTCTCCTCCGTCAAAGACCGCTCTGTCGCCGTGTCTCTTTAACAACTTTACACCTCTGCCTTTCTCCGTTTCTAATGTCTTGGACCCGGATCAACACAACCTGGCTCAGTTACATACGCGTATGCTGGCTGCGTTGTCTGAAACAGCATGGGTGATTAAATTTGGTGGGACGTTTCAAGCGTGATGGAACTGTGTGAGAAGGGTGGTCATGCTCCATTCCCAGAAGCGTATTTCTACAACCTGAAATTTGTCGCAGCTAAGCACTTAGTCAGCAGACTTTGGAACTTGAGAGGCGCATAGAGTCGCCCTTCCTGATCCTAATAAGATGACTAAAAAGGTTACCTTGACAACTGATATTAACCCCGCCCCCAGAAGGAATGGAGTTTGACACCCCAGCTTCCAGTGTGGAATTATGAGGACTGAAATAGGGCTGGGCAATATACCATAAAAATGCACCATTCATCAGCTGCGTCGATACTGTGAATACTGTGATCCAGCATATTGTTTTGTCTTTATTCACCGCTCAGACATCATACACCAGCAGTTGCATTTCCCAATCTCTGTGTCACACCATTTACACAAACCTTGCAATACATCGCGATTATTATTTTAAGCTATATTGCCCAGCTCTGAACTAGTGTTGTTGTGTGCATTTTTATGCAAAAATTCAGTTGTCTCCAGTGCTCTTCTTTGTGCTCTGAGTTGCATTCTGAACGAGGCGCAGTGGGTCGAATCATTTTAGCATCGAGCGTCCCGGTTTTGCTGTTTCTTACAATTGGCACTGTTTTGCTTAAATATACTGTAATCAAACCATTATCTTTCCAAAAATCGATTTTGGACTCCTTTGACATGCTGGCGTTTCCATGAACTCCACTAACTCCAACAGAGGACCCAAAAGGACATCTGCGGTCCTCCTCTTAGTCTGGAGGGTGACGTAGCTGTTGCCATTCTTGTATTGCAGCTGATTGAAAATAGCGTATTTTAATCCGACCAAACGGTACCTTTTAAACAGAGTTGTACATCTGGGATCGCAGGTTCGAATCCCACTTGTGCCTCCCTGTCTGTCCGGCACATCATGTTTACCTTCTTTATAAAGGTGACCAGCCGCATCCTTGTCAGTGAGGAGATGTGAGCTGCTCATTATCACTGCAGTCGTTGGTTCCCTGCATCTTATTTTTAATTTTTTTTTTGTGCTCTATTCACTCAGAAGTACCCCATGGCAGGGACCGACTGACAAATTGAGTACTTTGCCATTTGAAAGTGGCAAAATGGGGACAATTGCTTTCACTACACTTCACAAGAAAGACAATCGAAGCTGTTGACCCTTAATAGGCTTTACCATTCAAACTAGTGTGACCCAAGTCAAGTTTGTTCGATTCGTACTCGCCCTCATGTCCCATTTATTTTACGATGCCAACGATGCACTTTTAAAAATATATATAATTTTTCTTCACCTGCAAGCAGCATCGCTGTGGTGCTTTGCATCGCAGTTTTTGCACCAAACAAGTGTTTTGGTGCACCACACTACAAGCCTGTATCTCTGCAGCCTGTGAGCCCTTAATGTGATTTAGCTCAGGCTGTCCACAGCACAAAACACAGCCTTTTGTTGTTGCATATTCATTAACCAACGGGAACGTGGGGCGGGGGCTTACCGGGCAAGGCGAACCTGTGACTCAAAGCTTGAGCAAAATAACAAGCTGATCTTTGCTTCCATTTCTGGTCAAAATAGGATTTCTATGTTTCTATGTGTACTGTATCAGCATAGCAAAAGAGCTGTAGATTCTGCTGGATCTGACTGACTGAAGAAGTGAGCTGTTCCAAGTTTTGTTTGTCAAAGCACAATGATTTTTTTTTTTTATGCTTTTTTTCTTTCCAAATTAATGTGCTATTGTCTTTATTATTATTTTTTCAAAATGCATTATGTTAAATTAAAAGTATGCAATGTGCAGTAAAACTGTTTACATATGGTTCTCATTAGTATGTTTTTGTTTGATTTTTTTTTTTTTAATAATGTAAGGAGTATGAGTGTACTATGAATGCAGAATTATGAGTAAGCCATGGGACTGACTGACTGACTGAACAATGATGCAGTGCAATGCATGAGAGACTCCCAGAATGCACCTTGCTTATACCTGTGAATTAAAAAAAAAAATCTTGAATGTCTTGAAAACAATTTTACCTTAATTTGCTTTTATTTACTTTTTTAGTTTTAATATGGTACCTGGTTTTACATTTACCACAACAACAGAAGAACATGATGTTCCCAATGTTCCAGATTTTTCTGGTGGTCAGTTTTGTCCACTTGGTCAGGACTTTTCGTTCTTGCTTTTCCTTTTACTCCTGTAAATGGCTTTGTGTCTCTGGGTTTTGGTTCCTTTGCTGAAACATTAACATGGTTGTGCAGGAAGGTGATCAAGTAATGATGTAGATACAAAGCTAATGCCATCCCAGCTTCTCTGAACATCCTGGAAACTGTGCCATGCATGTAGACTGTGAAGATGTCGTCCTGTTATACATTTACAGCCTGTCTATCCTGCTCCATTATCGCCGAAGCTGCGCTTTAAGGGTGGTCTGTATCTTCCTTATGACCTGTGTTGCATTTATACATTAAGTGCCTTAAGTCTGGCCAACGTGCTATCATATTGTCTTGGTAGCTTTGTGCAGTCTGATGCAGTCTTCTTTAAAAAAAAAAAAAAAAATGACTTGCTGTTTTCTAGCCTCTCTGGCCGAACAACAGAACATACCCGTGCATGATCACCACCACATGACATCGTTTTTGTCTTCGCTCTTTGATTTTGCTCAGTTTAGGGTTTTTTTTGCTGTTGTTGAGACCAAAGTCCTCTTGCATTAAGTTTTTTTTTTTTTTTTTTTTTGTGAAGAAAACAAGAATTTCATTGTTCCGGATTTTAAATCCCAGGCAGTGGGGCTCTCCAGGCCCCTTGTCTGACAATCTAGTGGCCGGTCGTTGCACCTTAGGTAGAGGTAGATAAAAGCGTAGGTTTGTGACCCTTGGTGTGGAAAGGTAGTTTGATCTGTGACTGATTGCAGATGTGAGGAGTGAAAAGCAAAACTTTCACTTAAAGTGACTTTTTTTTTTTTTTGTATCATCATTTTTATTTATAAAATTGCATTTTTTAATCATACCATACATTGATGTTCATGTTATTGCACTTTTTCTACATTTTGTTGACATTATGTACTGTACTGTGTGATAGAAATAAACAGTATAATTTATGCACCAGTGGTTTTTATTTATTTAGTTAGCCTTTTTTGGGCTCGACTTTATGTACATGTTAAGTTCATGTATAGTAACTTTTCCTGCAAGGCCAAAGCATGCAAACAAATTTAAATTTCCACCAATTGCCTTTCTTTCAGCTAACTAGATGAACGTACAGGACCAGCTCTTTATTGCGTTAGGCAAATATGCTCATTGACATCACGGGGCTGAGAGAATGAAGCCCGAGAAAACATCAGCCTCAGAAAATTTGAAGGGCGAACTTCACTGAAGCTTTAGTGGACCTGTGCACACATCGGAAGCGATCCCCATTAGGCCTGGGTGAGCATATTTCTCATTCATGTGCTTCTTTTTATGTGGTAAATATATTCCAGCATGCATTTTATTGACATAGGCTTCGTCCACATATTTGTCCTCAGCTGATCTTTACTGTTTTAAAAGAAAAATGAACACCTCTCAAATAAGGTACCAAATCTTTTTTTGTAAAGCTGACAAACTTTAACAGCTGTGCCGACGTGAAGTGTGTCAGACGTTTAATGGATTCATCGAGTGTCTGAAAGGACATGGGTGTTGCGGGTGCCAACATTGTCGCCCAGCCGGCCGGACCCTCGTTTTCTACGTGCCATTCCATCTGTCCATTTAACTGGTGATTCAGTGCTATATTAAACCCCGTTTCATATGGCCCCAGGCTATTTTTGAGCAGGCCATGAAAACGTGGCACAATCGTTTTCATGAGAATCCGGCCACATCCTGCCATGTCCTATCTCATTGTCTTCGATTCAGGAAATTAGGCTTCTTTTATTTGTTAATTTCCAGTCACTCCCCTCTGATAAAAGATGACCTCTCGAGGCACAGGCAGAAAGAGAGAGAGAGGTTGTTGTTATGGGCTCATCTCTGGGCGGCTGCCATTATTGGAAACTGCAGACACCCATCCCAAAATAACCCACTGGTCTTACTGTGAAGGGGCTTTTGCCGTGAGGACGTCGTTCTGTTGCTAAGAACGTCATGATCATGATGTGGACATAAATAGTGCAGAAAGGAAGTTTAAGAAGCAACAAGCAGCATTCTGTACAGGAAACTGAAAAAAATGTTCATCCGAACAAACTGACTACACTCATTTGATGATTCAGTTTATTTTAATTGTAAGTCCATTGCCTGCATAAGGCCGTCTAAACTGTTAGTGAACGGGCTCCACGTTTGCATTCATTTAAACAAACGTCTTGTATTCAGCTGAACACACAGGGAAACAATATAAATATTCCAATTTATGTGAATGGTAATGATGAGTATCTCATAATAAATATAGTTGGATTTTGTAGTTGTCATGAGGCTGGGGTAGGTGAAAAGGAATTTCTAGCAGTTTTTTTTAAGTGTGTGTGTGTGTACTTTGCTTACAGATCCGTAATTTGTTTAAGGATAATTTTCACTGCACTTGCAACTGAAATAAATTAAATTAAAATTGGTAATCAAAGACTTAAGGCCCTAACCAAAATGTGGTTTGAAGGCTTGGGTGCATGCACAAATGTGAATGTGCAATATGTTCCCGGAACATAAATGTTTGGGCTGAAGGGGTGGAATATATGTGTTTTTGTGTTCTGGAAGTATTTCCATGAATGCTTACTGCAAACCAGTTCATCTATAGTGGAACACACTTCACTAAAGTGATTATGGTGTAGTACAGACCAATGTGAACTGCTTGGAAAACCACGAGAATCCTTAATAAAGTTGAGCACCTGAAGAAGGGCAAGGGCAGCTAATGGAATTCCAACCTTAGACATAATTTCTAAAAAGCATAAAAAAACGGCCCAGACAAGAAGAGAAACTACAGAAGCGATGTTAATCAGATGGGAAAATAAGACAATGTAGAAATTATAACATAGCTGATTATAACTTTTGAATTAGTGCATGTATATACCAAATACTATCTATTATGTGCAGTTATGTCACTGCACCCGGCCTAAGCAAAAAATCACACAAAAGATAATTCCGTATTCAACTTGCCAAGAACCTGATTATACTTTCATTGATGTTTGCTTTCAAAACTTCACATCTAA
Source organism: Denticeps clupeoides (assembly GCF_900700375.1). Lineage (NCBI taxonomy): Eukaryota > Metazoa > Chordata > Actinopteri > Clupeiformes > Denticipitidae > Denticeps > Denticeps clupeoides. The sequence goes on from NC_041709.1 coordinate 907,401, forward strand.
CACCGAATCAGTGCATATCTGCTTTCAGCACCACTTAGGTCTGGAATAGCACAAGAGTCCAAGAGTGAGATCAGAGCAACAGGGTCAAGGACCCGAAGCTCTCCGCCTGTCTTCAGTCACTTGTCACCGCATGGAAATGAACGTATCAAATGCCAGTGTGTATATCTTGGCAGAAAATATGCGCTTAGGCAATGCACAAGTCATGAACTCTCAATGACAGGCATGGCTGAAGTAACAAAGATAGATAGGAGAATTTAGGAGATTCATGGAGCTGAAGCACAAAAGAGCTCTGTAGAGTTAATTGCAAAATAATATTTTTCTACTTACTATCTATTATTTGACAGTTAAGGTCAAGCGTTTCCAGGGACCTGAACATGGGTGGCTATTTTTTTTTAAGGGAAGGTCGTACTTTTCAGGTTCTAGGGCAGGCTCTCCAAGCCTTGCCCTGGATGATACCGGCCCAGCACAGATTAGTTCTTTCGTTGACCCACCACTCCTGATTCAACTCAACCTAGAAGTAATGGAGATTCAAAGACCTGTTCTAGGGTCACAGAGTTTGGTGGCCTGTTCTCCTTTCTCCCTCTCTCCCCTCTTGTCAGATTTGACCTTCAGACCTTGTAGTTGACTGATCTGCTCTTCCAGTTGTCCACTTGTTCCATTTTGGCCCTATGACTCAGTGGCAGTGACAGCCTTTTTTAATTATAGGTACCACTGCATTCCTGACAGACATAACTATGAGTAGGAGGCCAAAGAGAGTGGGTGGGGTGAGGGGCGGGGTTACAGATAAACATTGATGGCACGGCCGGGTAGGCTACAGTAATCACCATGAGTCCAGCACTAACACAAAGCAATCTCTATTTTCCATAGCAGATATGGGACAGGGTCAGGACAAGGTGCCAGGAAAGGACCATTTCTCAACTTTGGTGCTAGGTGGTCAAGAGAATGAACTAGGCACCCATTCAGATGAGAGCGACTTGGACAGCAATAGTGGCAACGGATCAAACTCTAAAGCCCTGAAGAACAAAAGGGAGGACAAGCCAATCGTGGAACCAATTGGGGAGCTGCTGAGACCTGGCTTTCCTTTCACCCATAGAGGAGGGGTAGGGGACAGGAAGGATGAGAGCATTTCACGGGAAGCCCAGAGGCCAGACACTTATTTGAGCCACAGTGGGACGGAAGAGAGTTTGAGGACACAGATTGCAAGAGACAACCCAGACTCTACTGGCACAAGACATCATCAAGCAAAGACAACAATTCCTGTTTCACTGCGATCAGATGCTCTGGACTGGCCTTCAAGTGTTCTTTGTATGACCAACAGGATTCAGAATGAGGATCCTAAGGATTTGCCAAAGTTGACAGCTTCCACCAAGGAGCATTTACCTTTTGCAAGTGAGAACCGCCAGAATAGGACACCTAAAGAAACAGAAATGTCAACTCTGGAACAACCCAGAGAGTCAGACGATGACAACAGAATGGATCAGAGTCAGTCAAAATTGCTCAAAACTTCATTTCATGGCTCCTATACCAAAGAAATTGCAATGCAACATCAAGGAGAAGATGAGAAGGCTTCTGGTGTTGATGGGCACAGCAGAAATGATGGAGCGCCAGGCCCCTCTACAGGTGTGAGTCACAGGGTAAGATCTGACAATAGATCCCCACCAGCCTTACCTTGTGTGGACAGGGTAAATATAACAGATCCATGGGGTCTGTCTCCATCACAGGACGTAAATACCACCCGTCAGTCTGCTCAAGATCATAACTTACCCTGTTCATGCTTGGCGACAGACTGTTTTGAGGATTCTTCTGGTTCTAAAGAGCGTAAAGGGACTGGTTATCCAATGAGGGCTCACAAGGGTATCACATCCCAAAATTTCACTGCCGTTTCCACCGCACTGGATCCAGGGAGGGATTTAGGACTGGACATTGGAATGACAGAGGCATGTTTGGCTGAAGCAACAGGCATCCGTTGTTGCTTAAGGGCAGATGAGAGGGATGGGACAGTCAGAACTCTGCCAGGAACATTAGACATGGCCATATACTTGAAGAACAAGCAGGACAAAGGCGATGAAACAACACTGCAAAATGAAAACAAGGCTGAACAAACTCTTCAAGGCTCCTTCAGGAATGACAATTACAGTGATATACAACACACATCTTCATCCATTGATTCATTTTCAACCTGTCCTGATGCAAACGATGATCACGAAGCTGTCAATTTGGCTCATCTGAAGACTGAAGAGGACTCGGCACCAGAAATGTCAAGAACATTCCAGTCAGATGTATATCTGACAAGAAGCACAGCAACAGAGGAAGGTATGAACAAAGCAGCATCAATGTTTGGGGAGAACTCAATGCAAAAATGTGTAGCAGACATGATTTCTGACTCCCACAGGGAGAAATGTGGGGTCTCCAGTCCTTTGTCTTTGTCTGTAAAGAGGGATAATGGGGCCAAATATGGAGTGGCTGCTGTCATTGCGAGACCACAGTTTGGGCTGGAAAAGCAGAGAACCACTGCCGATTCTGACCTAGAAGCAGTAAACTCTGATCTGCTAATATCTGTAAATAAACGTAATAAACTGCAGACTGAGAGCCTTGACGTCTCTGCTGCCACTGGCCAAGGTTCATCTTTTGGAAACAAGCCCACTCAGAAGCAGGCAGCTGACGGCACTCCAAGAAGCATCAAAGACAGGGAGCAAGCTGCAAATAGAGCAGACTTCGGTGTGAAAATACGCCGCGGTGATGTCACCGACCCTGGCCGCAGCGAAGCCACCGCTAATCCACTGGATGGTTACAGATCAGTTGACACCATGCGTCTTGAAACTGGGGCCAGCGCCATGGAAGCAACAACGCATCCCCCAGTGAATCCAAGTGACAATGGTCGGGGCGTAATCATTCCGCATTGTGTGCCCCTGTCCTTTAGGGAGGAAGAGAGACAGCAATTTACAGGGGACCTGCAGGGACAGCGAGAATATAATTATTTCACTTCTCCACCACAAACACCCTCTAGGACCCACAGGGACATCGCAAGTTCACCAGAAGCGAAGTTCCAGGACACAACCTCAGACCTCTTGACTGAGGACATTACACTCGAAATGAAGGCTAAAACGAAAGGGCCACCACCACCTGTTCCAAAGAAGCCAAGAAATCCCTTCAGCCAGGCAAGTGGCCACAACACGGGCGAGCAGAGTAGATATGTTCAACGTCTCCTCCAAGACATCAAACAAACAAGGAGAGATTCATTTTATCCTGAGGATGATTGCACAGGCCTGTCTAGTCTGGAAGATACTGGAATGTCGATGGATGACACAGCCACAGACTTTGCACCATCCTCAGGAAAGTTTGATATCATAGATGATGATTCTGGATTACTAGCATCGTCAAACAGTGACAATGACATGAGAACAAGCTGTGATTACAGAGTAAAAATGTCTGATGTCCCATGGAGAGTGGAACGCAGACAACTAGACGTGTTGAGCTCTGATCTTGCCATTGAACATGTAAAGATTAAAAAAACGCCACCACCAGTCCCAAAGAAGCCAAAGAATCCATTTGCTCATATAGACAGGAAGTCGAAAAGAGCATCAATCTCAGAGATCACTTATCATTCAGCATGGGACGAAAACGACTGGCCTGACTTTCTCCGGCAGGGTGACGGGTTAGAGGTGGAATCTAAAACCAGACCTCACCTAGTAGACAAGAACTTCACTCAGACACGTTGCCACGACCTGAAAGATGAAGACAATAATGAGGTATCTAGATTCAAGCCCGTTCTCGAGCTCATAAAGGAAACAAATTTGATGCATGAGAAAATTAGGCACCAAGGTCATATCAAGCCTACAGAATGCAAGTCTGGTGGTCTGCAGAGGAGTCAAAGTCTGAAGATATCACAGATGAAAAGAGCATTTGACGTCACAAAGAAGCCTGCAGAGCCCAATGTAGAAAGGAACCCCTCACCCAAGAAAGGTAAGACAATGCTTGCTTTGTCATGCTTACATGTTTACTGAGTGGAAATACATTATTAGACCTGCTTGGTCATTCGGCTGAAATAAATCCTGTGACAATATCTCACAATGATTCTCCCTCATTGGTGGTGCAGCAGTTAGTGTTTGTGCATTGAAATCTGGGCTCTGGCTTTAGTTTGCATGCTCTTTCCTGTGTTGGTGCGGATATCCTCAGGGTTCTCAGCATTAAGCACTAGGTGAGCTGGCAAATCTAAATTGTTCATAGGTGTGAGTTTGCGACCTGCAGCTGGCTGGGTTTATGGATGGAAAGTCACATGAATTGCTGCTTGCATGACGTTACTTAGCAACAGCTGGATCATGGTTGGAACTATATCATTGTGAAAGATAAATCTAAGGTTAATTTTTAAAAAATGGTCTTAATTCACCCAAGGTCACCAAGCAAATAATCTGCCGATTTGTGTTTGTAATTGCCAGTGTAGGGGCAGTGTGCCTAGCCCACTAGGTTAAGGAAGGAAGTGGCCCCGTAATTCAGAAGGTTGCTGGGTTCGAATCCCGATCCGGCAAGGTGCCACTGAGCAAAGTACCGTCCCCACACACTGCTCCCCGGGCGCCTTTCATGGCCGCCCACAGCTTACTAAGGGTGATGGGTTAAATGCAGAGGACCCATTTCCTTGTGTGCACCATGTGCTGCATATCACTTCACTTTCATTATAAAGTGAATAAGGTATTAAAACGGCAGAAACGCAGTTTCTGAGTAGATTTTGAAATCTGTCTTTTTCAGCATGTGGCCCCACAGTGGTGCAGTGGAGGCCTAGCGGTTAAGGAAGCGGCCCCGTAATCAGAAGGTTGCCGGTTCGAATCCCGATCTGCCAAGGTACCACTGAGGTGCCACTGAGCAAAGCACCGTCCCCACACACTGCTCCCCGGGCGCCTGTCATGGTGCCCACTGCTCACTCAGGGTGATGGTTAAATACAGAGGACCAATTTCACTGTGTGCACTGTGTGCTGTGCTGCTGTGTATCACGTGTGACAATCACTTCACTTTCACTTTCACATCCTGAATATTTCGTTGCCCAAGTGGAGTCTCAGTCACCTCTATGTAACAATCGTCTCCCTGGCAACCAGCTCCACAGTGCCCTACCAAATATGTGGCCCAGTCAAACAAATGCCAGAAGACTGTATATGTCTCTGAATTCCTATCTCGTGAATATGACACGCCAAAAGCAAACAAGCTCCAGTTGCTTTGGTGATCGGTTGGAGAAGCGGCTTGGTGTTGGGCCCCTCGAACAGGTCATGATCTAACACTAGGGGGCAGTCTTCCACCTGCTAAAATGACTGCACTGCGCAGTAAAAAGATGGTGTCATTAGGAGGAGGTTGTCCAATCTGGGACAACCACACACCCTGTTTCAAAGCGTGCAGGCCTGTGGTCCCACGATCGTCCACGAGTGATTCGCAGTGAATTACGGTGTGACGTCGGCCTGTTTTAATACGTCTGGATCGTATAGGGCGTATAGTTTAGCCTGCTATGAATGTTGCATTCGCTCTCTGGGGCTGAATGACGTCTTGGAGTGACATGTAGTTCCAAAACTTGTCAAATTCCATTAGACGTTGCTGTGGCTGGGTGCTAAAAGTGCCACCATGGTGTGCGTGGTTTACCGTATACTACAGACGGCCGGTATTCATTGAAAGATGCCCGGTCACTACAGAGCTGCATCCCCAACAGCAGCCGGGCGGGGAGGAGGAGGAGGAGGAGGAGGAGGAGGAAGGGCGCTTCTCCCTCTCCCTGTCTGTCCATTGAGCTGAAGAAAGGAAGGAGCAGCAGCAGCAGCAGCAGCCTGGGCGGCTACCGACAGCGCCATTCGCACCCCTGCGCACGACATTTTCATGGTTCCCGACTGTTCGTTTTAGCTGACGCGGAACGTTCTGTACTGTAGAAGAAGGTAAGCCAGCGCGCATTCGAACCCTGGAATTTATTGGAATCTGTATTTACTGCTCGGCGCGCATCGCGGATGGATCCGGAGCCACACAATCGACAGGCGCTACGGCTGCTGCTCCTCAGCAGGAAATGCACATTATTTACCGCGCCGAAGACGTCTATTTCCCCCTTTCAACAGAATCCTGTCTTCAGTGATATAGAAAAGGACAAACTCGGGGCGCTGCGTTCCTCGCTTTGCCTCTTAAAGTATTTGTTCCTTTTTTTCCGGCTGGGAGAAGCTCCCGAAGCGGCTGGGCTACCGTGGCTAGCTAGCATCCCCTTTTTACGGCGCCAGTTTGACGGAATGCGGGCTCAAATGGGCACGTCCCCGCTGGCCTGGCGGTCACTTTCGAAGCCTTTCGTGGTCGTGGAGGAACATCTCGGTTGCCGCCGTTTGTCAGATGGCCACGACTATTATCATCCGGCCAGCAGCTAGCGTCGCCCTCCCGACTACCTGCTTTCTTCTCTGCCGTCGGGCGGGTTTTGAATGAATAGTTTCGGGCCGCGTTCACATGCAGCGAGATTCCTCTCTTGGAGGCCCTTTCTGTCCGACGTATATTGTATTTCTTCTTTTTTTTTTTAAATATATTTTTCTTCATAAAATTGTGCTTGTGTCGCTGGTTAGCGGGCTAGCGAGGCTAATGCAAATTGAGTCTTGAGCACAATGAACCGGTATTCAGAATAATTTGTTTGCGTGTTGTCTGGGTTTCGTGGTCTCTGTAATCCAGTTTTTTTTATTATATTCAAGAAAGAAAAAAAACGGTCCGGCTACTGATCGAATTACCACGAACGAGACTGCAGGATTGGTGTTGAATGCACATCCGGCTATTGATAAATGCAGCGGCGCGGACCATATGGCCATTTCGCCCCAAACCAATATCGACCTGATGTGTGGAGGTTTGGCGTGGATAACGTTACCATGAATGATTCGGGGGGCTGTGAAGACTCCACTTGGGCTCGAAGATGGTGTGCAACACAAAAACTAATTACATACGTGCGCATTTTCCCACTCGGCCAGTTTCAGCACAACTGCTATAGCACCGCATCGCGATGAAACCTGCAACTCATTTTTGTAATTAATGATCAAAATAAATACAACAACACAGCGTTTATCGATTGTGCGCAGCGTATTATTCACAACAATCGATTTTCCTGCAGATAATCTACATGACGACGGACCGGTTATACTTCAACGCAGGGCTATTTAGCGTAAAGCAGACCGCCATGACGTCATCTAGTTTCGATGAGGTTTTTTTTTCTAGCCTCTTACGTCACTTACGCTGTGAACTCTGCTACAGTCCGCGCCTGTCTGGAGCATCCAGATGCCCGCTTACCAGCTACAACCTGTCTGATGCCTGGTAGCCACGTGTTATGCAATGTTGTGGTCCTTTTAGTGTTCATCTCTTAGTTACGTGTTTATTACATTAGAAAGGGGGCTTATTAGGTCAGGCGTACCTTAAAAAAATACTGTAAATATACTGCACTCCATTTACAATGCGGAACAAATGACGAAGATGCTTCTGTCTAGTATTAATGAACCGCCACCCAAGAATATGAATGAAGAACTCCCAGAGAGCTGCTGTCTTGTGTCCTGAGGCCCCGAGGTCAGGAGGATGCTGCCTGAATTTAACCCCGGTGAAGACGCCTCAGCTGTGGCACACCGGAGCATCGGGCCAGTCTTAGCATGCCGCCAGGCCGGGAGAAGAGGGAACCAAAAGTGCCACTGGAATGCAGATAGTGCATTAGTGTGTGAAGCCAGGGCGGATAATTCAGCCTCTGTACTCGCGTGTTGGTGGTACTGGGGAGCCACACCAAAGCTCCTTGTTTGATGTGCCGACTGACTGCATTTTAGCAAATAGAAATATTGTCTTTTTTTTTTTGTTTGTTTGTGGTAATGATAATGAGCATACAAGGTATTTGTAGTTAAATGTTGAGATTTTTTCAGTAGAGAAACTCAGATTTCATTGGATCTATCTGACTGTTGGCTGCGAGAGTGGGATTCACATACGAGAAACTTGTTAAAACTTGTTAAAACGTGCCTTATTAAAACTTTTATCACATGGTTGTCTTTGGTAGATTTGGCTCAATTGGATATAATATTATATTATATAGATATCATATGTATATTATAGTACAAACCATTCAATAATGAGGAACACCAATGGACTGACCATATTGAATATGAAAGAGGTTCTAACAATGTCGAGGTTGTTTCACAATTCTAATGCTATCACATGACTGGTGGCCTTTATAAATATGTAATGAATTAAAGAATTCGGTGCGGTGGCATTTTATATGGCCTACGATGGGCTAGACTAGGTGGACATTATGTAAAAGACTGTCCCTGCAGCTGCGTTGTACTCGCTTCCTTCTCCTCCCACACTCACACACAAGATTTCACACTTCTGACGGATGCAGAGATGGCAGCGTCATGATGAATTTCATCTTTGATCAGCACGATCCCTCAGCAGCCGGGCCCGAATGGCCACTCTGCTCTGTGATTATGGACGTGTGTTGCACAGGGATTGAGAAATGTGCTTCGTTAACAACATTTACGCTCTTGCTGTGTCTTAAACGGGTTAACGTTTTGTGGTGAAAGAGCATGACGCCATGCTTAAACAGTCCCACCTTTGGGAAAAAATAGAATGAATGTGAAATAAATGTGGTTGTAGTTTCAGGCAAAGTGTCTTTTAACACGACCTCAAACTGCCTCACACTAAACCCGGGGTTTTGCTGGTGTGGGCTGTGTGCAAAGCCCAGGTGAGAAGACTCATCTCCATTCATTTGGCCGCTCCTGCGCCAACCCAAGAGCTGGAGCTAAACGGTGGTGCAGCGTCTCACGGGACTCGTGTGAAAAGTGGATAAGGAGAAGGAAAAAAAGTACAAATCCACCTGCCTTTTGGGGCTTAAATTATGAAAGGACACGGGCATGTTGGATTGTTTGGAAATTGACATATTTGTCATGTTGAACTGTGGCCGAAAAGTTTCTATAAATGTTATAAATGCGGCAGGTTTATAAGCTGGCATGAAGATGTGCAGGAGTGTGTGGACGTTTCCCAACATCAGCCTTTTCCTTGTTTTGGCACCGTCAGCGTGTCCTGGTCTCAGCTCTCTTTTTTTTTTTTATATTGTTTTGTTTTCGGAAACTCTTTATCTGTGGAGCTCGCTTAAACCCGGTTTTACCACCGAGATGAGCAGTTGTTATGGAAACTGGAAAACGGAGCCCGATGGGAGGGAGAGCCTTGGGGTTCGCAGGCTTTCACACGAAATAAAAATACGTCAAGATTGAAGCTTTTTAATCATCACACGCATAGCTATACCAGTACGACTGTATATAAATACAATATATTACTGATGAATATTAAGAGTAACAATGTGAAGTCTCAAAATGCAGTTCCATTGTTATTGTGCTTTTAGGAATTTTCTAGAGATACATTAACGACCTTTTTTATCATGCGCTAATATGGCTGGATTCTCGTATGTGTATCGCAACCTCAGCCATTACCAGTTGCCATGGAGTCTGATTGTATGGGCGCTGCCTCGGTTCATGGCATGATGTAAGCGCAGTATTGTGAAGGTGCTGCCACCGCCCAGTCCCAGCACCCAGCACCGTCCACCTGCAGCGGACACGGAATGTTTGAGTAAACACGCCGCCGATAGCTGGGGTCACTGTACCAACAGCGGGGAGTTTATCCACAGCGCGCCTCTTCCCACCCAGTCAGTCAGCCTGCTGGAGGAGCTTTGCCAGAGTTCTAATCCCCGTACAGCGGTACAAAAAAAAAAAAAAAAATAGGCCCCCAGTCACCAGAGTCAGCTGATGGTACGTGGTCACATGTGCGGTGGCATTTATTAAGAGAAAAACCCCCACGGAGATAACGCAGAACAAGAGACTGCAAGAAACGATGTCATTTGGGCAACGCGTGTGCCATATTGCCCCGCCCTAGGATCAGGATCAGGCTACGTAAGGTTTTTGTGGTTAAATGCGTTTTTTTTTTTTTTTTTTTTTGTCGTGCTCGTCGCGATTCACGCTTTTTGTTCCCTGGATCTCGCACGTCTAATCTCTTCGTTTTCTCCCTCTCAACTCAGAAATGTTCAGGCGAGTGGTGCGACAGAGCAAGTTCCGTCACGTCTTCGGCCAGGCGGTGAAGAACGACCAGTGCTACGATGACATCAGGGTTTCGCGCGTCACCTGGGACAGCTCCTTCTGCGCCGTCAACCCCAAGTTTGTCGCCATCATCGTGGAGGCCAGCGGCGGTGGAGCCTTCCTCGTGCTCCCTCTGCACAAGGTGGGTCTTCCTTGCGCCGCATCAGACCCCGGGAAAATAAACGACTCTCTCGATGATTCCCACGCGCAGCTTTTTCTTGATCCCTGCTCACGTGCAGGGAATTCTGCTCAGTTTTTCCCCCCACATTAAAATCACCCGCGGCAGAATTCCCTCGTCCAGAAGCCAGATGCTTCCTTCTGTTTGGCTAACTTGAAACTGAAACTGGCGCGCTTACGCATCCTACAAGCTGTGACAGGTAAGTTGCCCACATCCAGTTTCCACCCATGATCCAGTGGGGGAAAGGCCACTGGGCCTCCTGCCCCGGTGGGCGGGTCGCTGTGAGTCTAGATCCCTGTGCATTCAGCTCTCTTTCGGCATGCTCCCGCCACCGCCGCCAGCAGATTTTTACCATATTTGGCCGCAGAGCCTTTTGCATATCCACCACGGAGCTCCACCCCCCTGCCGTCCTGCGATTGGCCGGGAGCATGTCTGCTGCCTGGTGAGAGAGGTTGGCCTACAAGGGGGAAGGGTTTGAAAATGCTGAGCGGTATTCCAGACTGGAGTGTGAGTGTGGGCCTTGTGCTTTCTTTTTTTTAATCATTTAAAGCTGCCGCTGACACACTTCCTGCTGGGTTTCCTGGTGTAGACCCTTCTAGGAAGATAAGTGTTTTCTTCAGAACCAGGAAAAGGCTGGGCCTGCACTACTCCTGCCTGAAATTCTGCAGAGGAAACCAGTCATCGTGTCTGTGCTGGAGGTTTTACATTTACGGCATTTACCAGACGTCCTTATCCAGAGCGACTTACAGTCAGTAGTTACAGGGACAGCCCCCCCTGGAGACACTCAGGGTTAAGTGTCTTGCTCAGGGACACAATGGTAGTAAGTGGGGTTTGAACCTGGGTCTTCTGGTTCACCCCACTAGGCTACTACCAGGACCCTTTTAACATCCCCGTTCAGTGGGAACACTGGTCCCACCCCCCTCAACAGAACTCGGCTTTTCAGGAAAACGTACAAAATTGGTTCATCAGTTTATCACGATGCATGTCTCATGTTGCGGGTTTCTGTCTTTACTCATGAACACGTTACATATAAAAGCTGGTTGGGGTTCTTTGCATGCAAGTCGGTGGTTTATTTAGGCGGCTCAGGTCTCCCAGCCCCACTAATAGCAGGATGTGACCTGTGTTCAGAAGTGCTCTGGATTTGCCAACGCTCTGACCTCGACTGATCTCTCCGGACAACGTGGCAAGCCACCCTGGAGTTGCCGAGGTCACGGCCAATATCCCCGGCATTTTTCATGCTACCTGCTGCTGTTTGGTCTATAGGCTCTTGGGCTCAAAGCAAACAGAGACTGGGGCGTCGCCAGCAAACTAGTGAAAAATAAAGCTTCTCCGCAGTTGTTGTGAAAAAAACGTAACCTCAGTTCATGTCAGTCTGGTGCTAAGACAATAAATCAATATTTGAACGAAGGCCCGTGAGTACCCGTGGCTTTCGTCAAGGTGAAGGCGGCGCCCTGGAAAAAGCTCAGCCAGCCAGATTTCGGTTAAACGGTCATTATAATGCAGCCGGTCTCGTAAAAAGGTCGACACACGTGTAAGAAACGGGTTTTACAGCAGAAAAACAAAGGAAGGAACTGAAGAAGAGAAGGGCAGTGGTGTTAAACTTAATATTTAAAGTTTAAATATTTTAATGTGTTTACCACCTTCTCTATGGCAGTGGCATTTAAAATGTTGGTTTAGGAGCAGGTCCTTCCTACTAGACTAGGTGAGGGACGCGTGTAATAATGACCCTTCCTCTTGTCTCATTATCCTTTCAGTGAGAAACACCCTCTGCTGGGACATCCTGAACGGAGCAGGGGCGTCTCATTCCTAGCTTCTGACAGGTTGCGCCATGGTCTGATTATACGACGGTTGTAATGTTCAAAGGTTCTATCGGACCGCTGTTTGGACCGCTCAGTCGGAATGTCCACAGGCTCTTTTCTACCCGCGTCGTTTAGATCTTGTGGTTACGAGTGTCCAGATCTCAGATCAGGCGTGAAATTCCTCATCAGGCTCTTCATTCCAGTCGCTGCTCAGCCCGCGCCGGGGACGTCAGTGGATGGTGGGAGAGCAGGTTTCTGCACGTCTGTGTTTGGGGCGTGGCGCGGTGCAACGTAAAGGGGACACAGGCTGGGATCCGGGCCCGTTTCTCTCGAAGTATCGCCTTTTTCCCTTTTCTCTTCTCGTGCCGCTCGTGGGGACCCATCCTGCTTCCCCTGGCCAAATTCCTGTCCCCTCGCTGGCTCGACCGTGAAGGGGAAGTGCGACCCTCTGCTCCATTGCGTGTCCTGTCCCAGCCGCCGCTTCCTCTCGCCCACATCCCTTCTTATTCATTTCATGTGGCCTTAGGGATCCTGATTTGTTGAAAACAATTACTCATATTTTCTTTGTGAAGAGCCGAATGCTCCGCCACGGAGCGTTTGAGAGCTGTAGCGTGTATTGGGATCGGTCCTTTGGGCCTCAAGGATCCTGCTTCTATATCAGCCCGACCGATAAAGGGCTTTTTCTTCAGCCGTGTGGATGAGGTCTCACTGCAGCTCGTTTCTTTCCCCCCTTTTGACATGTTACCCTGACAACAGCGATGGCTTTTAGGCCTTGCGTGCTCCCATGAGGTCAGGGGCTTTTACGCGCGGCGCGTGATTGGCCATCCCCTGAATACTTGATCGGCTGGAACTGTGTCTGCGTCCCACAGCCGCGGCCCCGTACCGGATTGTCACGGGTGGATGGCGTAGGTGTGAGGTGTACCTCCTTCCTCCTGCAGTGGCTTGTCTGAAAATGCTCTCCTGTCATGAAGAAGCCCTGTGATCGATTTAAATATCTTTTCTAACACCACAACTGATTAAAATGTTCTTTCGGACATTTTGAACTTTAGCATCAGATCGTTAATTAGAACACATAATTCATGTTGCATTTTGCCAGTTCGGAATGTGTACTGGGTTTTACATTTACAGTATTTACCAGACGCCCTTATCCAGTAGTGACAGGGACAGTCCCCCCCTGGAGACACTCAGGGTTAAGTGTCTTGCTCAGGGACACGATGGTAGTAAGTGGGGTTTGAACCTGGGTCTTCTGGTTCATAGGCGAGTGTGTTACCCGCTAGGCTACTACCACCCTATACAGATATGTTTAATTTTATATGGATTTGTGAGAGAAATGAGATGAGAGATGTCATTTATGAACTAATATCATAATTTCTGTGAATGTAGGGTACGTGCTAACCTGCTTTGTCTGTGCAGACTGGCAGGATCGACAAGGCCTACCCCACCGTCTGTGGCCACACCGGCCCTGTGCTGGACATAGACTGGTGCCCCCACAACGACCACGTCATCGCCAGTGGCTCGGAGGACTGCACTGTCATGGTAAGGCCTATACCGTCTGGCTGCAGCGAACGGCTTAAAGAGGAGAATCGAGTGTGACCGAGTTCCATACACAGTGATTACGCTTGCTTCAAAAATGCTGCTCTGCTTATTTGAATACGTTTCAAGTGGCCAGAACGTGGCAGACGTCTGGGATAATTCTGTGCAATTGCCTCATTCTCCAGGTCTGTAATGTTGTCACTTAGACAGTGCACAGAGCCTTATTGCTTTAGCAGATAGGGCGGAACAGGCCCAGGGAGACTGATTTATACCGTCACACATAGATTAGGAACACTGGTGTTTTCCCTTATTTGGGAATTTGATGAATAATAATGAAATAAAAATTATGCATTTATTTCATTGCTGCAGTCACACTTATGTGACAAAAAAAATGGAATTAATCAATTTACATGGCTTTTTTTCAGGTTTAAATGATTAGTTTATTTACAAGTGCACACGTTAAACGGCATGGTAGATTTTCCTTTTCTTAGACTTTGCTGCCATCTTCAGGCGGGATGATGCAACTGCTCACTCGTCTAGAGGCACCAGTTGAATTCCATAGAAAGTAAAAGTGTAGTGAATTGTGAAACACTGCAGCACAGCGCACGGTCAGACAACGAAATGTGTCGTCTGCTTTTAACCATCACCCTTAGTGAGCAGTAAGCAGCCATGACAGCGTGTGCCGTCTGCTACTCAAGTCATATGTGCTTTTCATATTTTCATGAACCCCAAGAGCTTAATATCACTGCGCATTCTATTTTGCTATCCTGCCACTGACTAAACAAACACAAAATATTGATTCTTAGGTGTGGCAGGTCCCAGAAAATGGGTTGACTTCTTCCATGTCTGAGCCTGTAGTGGTGTTAGAGGGGCACTCCAAGAGAGTGGGCATCGTGACATGGCACCCCACTGCCCGCAACGTCCTTCTGAGTGCAGGTGTGTAGCAGCTCTTAAATCACAGTTTTAATGCACACATAATGCTTGAACGTATATGGATCATGTACGTGATCCTCAGGCTGCGACAACCTGATCATTATCTGGAACGTGGGCACTGGCGAGGCCATGATCAGCCTGGATGACATGCACCCCGACGTCATCTTCAGCGTCAGCTGGAGCCGCAACGGCAGCCTCATCTGCACCGCCTGCAAGGACAAGAAAGTCCGCGTCATCGATCCGCGCAACCAGCAGATTACCGCGGTGAGGACGTGTTTCAATTCCTCTGAAAATAGAGTGCAAGTCACGTGATATTACTGGTTCATTAAGATTCCCTCTGCAAAATGATGAAGTATGGTGGACATTCCCCTTAAGACTGAACTAGGACTTCAGTGCATTCAGTAGTGCGTGCACTATCTGAAACGCACCGCATCAAAATGCTACTAATGATTTGTCATAAAACAATATGTGATCATGCAATTGACGTTGACCTTTCGCCACGCTGCCAAACATGATCTTATTATTTCTACTTACACCCCCTGAGCAGCAGGACTTATTCATATTGCTTAACCATTTAGCAAATGCAGAGATAATCCATGCACTTCTGCAGATGCACTGAATCGCATGTTATGTGTGACAGATACAGTTTTGAGTTGGTTTAAAACTCTCTCCACATGACTCTGGTGCTGGTAGGAGAAGGACAAGGCTCACGAGGGAGCGAGGCCCATGAGGGCCATCTTCTTGGCTGATGGCAACGTCTTCACTACAGGCTTCAGTCGTATGAGCGAGAGGCAGCTGGCTCTGTGGAATCCGGTAAGAAGCACGCTGCTTACCTTCAATGCTACTTCCATGTTTCCATGTCGTTTGGTTGCTGTTTGTTTGAATGTGGAAAAAAAGACGGGCTGTTTATAGCCATAGCATGTACAAACATTTAAAGCTCTCCGCTTTGTCCACAGAAAAACATGGACGAGCCTATAACAGTGCATGAGATGGACACCAGCAACGGAGTCCTGCTGCCCTTCTACGACCCAGACACTAATGTGGTTTACCTCTGTGGAAAGGTGTGTTTCTTCTCTATGCCGGGTTTGTGGCCATCACCATGACTGATTTCCATCAACTGAGCACACTAAAGGCCGCCACAGACTGAAAGCGTCCAGCACTGCGCTCTGAATCCCATTGTTTTCAATCTGAGGAGCTTCTTTCTCTGCACCCAGCGGAGCGGCTAGTGCTCCACGAGTCAATATGTTCAATATGCTTTATTATGCTTTGTGTAGTTTGTGTCACAATGGCAAAGTTCAAAGCGGGTTATCCACGCCCACTGTTTGAGCCTGTGATGTCAGTCAGGTGATGGTTCTTTGTTTCCATGTCTTTAAACGCACGCTTCAAGTTTCAGCCTGATCTGATCATCTGTGTGTGCACCAGGGCGACAGCAGCATCCGGTACTTTGAGATCACAGATGAAGCGCCCTATGTGCACTACCTCAACACCTTCTCCAGCAAAGAGCCCCAGAGAGGAATGGGCTACATGCCCAAGCGCGGCCTGGACGTCAACAAATGCGAGATCGCCCGGTGCGTCCCTGACATTACAACATGCATTTAATGTTGCAGGGAACCGCTGCAGCCTTGCTCTACTTTATCCACCATTTTAGGAAGAAATCATTTGTAAATGGGATCTCTCACTTGGAACTATTATCCTGGGCTGGAACAACACAGGGAAATATCACATACACCCATCTGGTTCTCTCTTTTTAAAATGCAGGGTAAATCTGCCAATCAAATCAAGCTATTTGACAGAGAAAGACGATTAGATTTGTGCATATGCAGCAGCCTGTGTGTTAACTGAACATGGCTCAAAGCATATACTGGAATGAAACGAGGAATTGACAAGTGAACTTCCTGCTTTTACAGGTTTTACAAGCTGCACGAAAGAAAATGTGAGCCGATCATCATGACAGTCCCAAGAAAGGTACTTCGATGTTCTCTCTCTCCTAGATGTGTTAAACATCTGTCCAAATGCCAGTACAAACAGAAGGCTCATGTTTGTTCAGGGAAATAGCTGGACCATATAAACCATCCTTCTGAAGACTGTCCATAGTGAAATATTACAACACAGATGAAAGCTTCTGTTGAGAGATATAGGGCCCGATATGTTATTTAATCTGCACCTTCCTTCCTCCCTTCCTAAGTCAGATAAAATGAGTCAAGTCATCTGGTCAGTTGAAGGCTTTCTAAGGATTGCAAGCAAGTACATGGGGGGTGGGACGGGGCTTTATTCATTGGCACTGCCTTTTAGTCAATGGGATATACTAAACCAAATTATACTCAAGTATGTTTGCATTTGTGCTATTTATCAGACGCCCCTTTTCAGAGCAATTTAGCCCTCCTGGGACGCAATAGTAGTATGTGCGCTTTCAGCCTGGGACTTTGTTGTTGTCTGTTTCATAGGCAAGTGTCTGACCCACTAGGCCACTTTATGGTTTTACTGTGGGTTAAGGTAGGTAACTTTATAAATTCCTCTGGCTGTATTGTTGCGAGTGAGAAACGATGCTTGGTTGCCATCGTTGCATAGCAGACACATGGATTCTCAAGCATGGAACCACGCCCACCTGTGAGTTTACAATAAACAGAACGCAGCTGGGATTAATGTCTTCATTTTGACAGAGTTCATTTTAAGATACACTTTTATGCATAAAGTTTAATTACTTTTGGATTGTTTATTTAGACGTAAGCTTAAAATGTGCTTAATTATACCTTTACTAAAAGTGGGCTGGTTTAGTCTCGGGAGGTTTTGATGTAATGTCACATGGAAAGTGGAAAAGTGAATAGGCGCAAAAGCTCGACATTGAAAAGAAAAAAGTGGTTTTAATAAACAAAAGAAAGAAACAACGGCACGGTGGCCTGCAAACAGAATATAAAAAACAGCATTTACCAGACGTCCTTATCCAGAGCCACTTACAATCAGTAGTTACAGGGACAGTCCCCCCCCCGGGAGACACTCAGGGTTAAGTGTCCTGCTCAGGGACACGATGGTAGTAAGTGGGATTTGAACCTGGGTCTTCTGGTTAATAGGCGAGTGTGTTACCCATTAGGCCACTACCACCGCAGCATACAGAGTGTGAACAGAACGTTTACACACCAGCAATGCACGACACCGAATGCTGCACACAGTCTGACTTACGAAGGGTTCTAATCGGCAGATGGGGGTGATTAGAACCCATTCACGCCTGGGATTCGGTTCCATGGGGAACCTAGGGTTCATACTTAAATTAGTATGCTCTCTTTATGAAGCCTGTTATTTTTGACAAATAGATGAAAGGAATTTTTTTTTATTTTAGAACCATGTAACTGTCAATTGCCTGTTTGCTTTGTAATTGGAACTGATTCAGAATTAAATATGCAACATAAAAAAAAAATTAAATATGATGCGTGTTTCTGACATTTACATCAATTTGCAATAAGTCTCCTGGAGCGGAGAAAAATGTAAAGTAGCAGTTTGTGTATGTATGTCCTCACATAGACCTCTGGATTGGTCATATATTTGCACATCTGTGTAAAATTCAGCATTGCAAGCAGTTAAATTTTTCTTCTCTGTTCCTTCTCCTCTCATTACTCTGCCAGTCGGACCTGTTCCAGGACGATCTGTACCCAGACACAGCAGGGCCCGACTGTGCGCTGGAGGCCGAGGAGTGGTTTGAGGGGAAGAATGGCGACCCCATCCTCATCTCCCTCAAGCATGGCTATATCCCCGGCAAGAACCGCGACCTGAAGGTCATCAAGAAAAACGTCTTGGAGGGCAAACCAGCTAAGAAAGTGGAGCCCACAGCTCCTGCTCCGAAACCAGGGTCTCCCCAACCAACTGTAGTGAGTTTTTCTTCGCTTGATTATATATTATATATATATACTTAAAATGTCTGCTTGGTATAGAATGGAATTTCGATAAGGCCTAGTCTCGTGTTAGTGTGGTACTAGAGGCTCAGTCTTTGGCCATGTCACATGAGCATGTGACAATAACACTAGACAGCAACATCATCATGTGTCAGGGGGGATTTAGCTGTTCCTCTTTTCTGTGTTTTCCAGCCAGTTACATCCTGTGAGCTTTTCATTCCAGCCCGTATGCAAGAGACCTACAAATATCCTGCATGTTTTCTTGTGGCAGCATAGAAAAATACTGGGGCTGGGAAGGGAGATCAGCATATTGCTGATATTCATAGTGGTTCTGCAGGAACCCTGCATGGTTTTTATGATGCTGTGTCATAATCATACACTTTGAAAGTTGGTGGATTTTATTTTAATATAAATAAAATTTCCATGCCTGTTTTTGGGACCACAGGATCGTTATGTCGCTAAGCAACTGCAGCACAGATAGAATGTGAGGGTGCTGCAATATTTTTAACCCATTTATTGAGTGCATGTGCAGTATGTAGTTTTGCGCAAGCTTGGTGTAGGATATTAAAATCCCAGAATCTTTCCCTCTATTGACTGAAGGTCCAATGCGTCCTCCAACATGGTACGTTCCCTGTGCAACAGTTAAATGGGTCGTATAGGTCACGGCTGTGTATAAACAATAGCTTTACACCAACCCATCTCTTATTCCATTTTCCTGTCCAAAATGTCACATGCCCAGTGACAGTCACACTGCGTCAACCTATAGTCCTGGTTCTCTTCCTGTCAGCGCTCCGCTCATTTTACATCGCAAGCTTCCCAGGACCGTGGCCATCTACCAACCCAAACAAGCATGTCACCAGCGATCTAATTCAAGCTCACAGATGGAGTGACCTAGTGAACTCTCACTCGGCCCTTTTCATATAAAAACAATCTTGATCTCCACGTCGTGTGGTGAATCTGGCAGAATACAATGAAATATTACTTCATTTCTGAAATTTCAAGTTTTGTTATATATACAATTGATATGGAGAAAGAAGAGATTCATTTAGTAAAAAATGTGGCCTGACTTCGGGACAGGAGGATAAGTGAGTTATCCATTATTTCAAAGAAATTTTTGCTCGTTTTTAGCGTGTGTGTATGTCTGTGTGTGTATAAAAATTAAAAGGAACCAGACACAATGTTGGACTTCAGATGCCATTCTAAGTAAAAGCCATTACGAATAGCCGTGGTTGGAATGGTGCGGGGATTCTTTTTTTTTTTTTTTTTTTTTTTTAAACAGTTCCTTCTGTGTTCCAGAAAAATGAAGCAAAGATGGAGGAGCTGCTCAGAGAGGTGAAGTCACTCAGGGACCTGGTCACCCTTCAGGAACGGAGAATTGCCAAACTAGAGGAGCAGGTTGCCAAGGTTGCGATCTAAGAGACTGCCATTGGCCAAAACCATGCATCCGTTTTGTTTTTGGAGAGAGTTTCCAGTTGGGCGGGGCCAGTCACTGCCAAAACTCACACATTGTTCTCCCTCCATTGCCCCTCGGTGTCCCTCTAGAGTCCCAAACCACATTCCAAGATGGACATTTATGTTGTATGCCAACCCTTGACATGTTTTATTTGATTATGCGAGATCAAGTCTTGCTATTATGTTCACCTTTTATTGCGAAACAGGGGTGGAGCATATATTCTAGTACGGGGGGGGTGAAGGACATTTTATTTTCTTTATTTTGTTCATTTGTGATCATTACCGTTCTGACATTACCTGATGAGGTACAGGGTGTATCCAGTTCTTTTTTTTTTTTTAAACATCAGTATTGTCTTATTTTGGAGCTGCCAAATTAGGAAGGTCTGTCTTGCCTTTTTTCTTATTTTATATATATATATTTTTACCGTTCTCGTTTATTCTATTCCTTCATGTATTCCAGACATGACAAGGGGTGATGCAATAGTATGGATTTTCTCCCGACTGTACTATAAACTCTCTATACGCATCAGAGGAAGACCACAAACAATCTTCATCTCAGTTCACATTCTGTAAACATTGGGGTGGGCTTTAAAGAGCACAAACATGGGGCGGCACCGCGTCCAACTGGTGTACAGGTACTTGGTTTTACTGCAGGTAGTTGCTTCATCTGCGTTTGTTCAGGTCATTGGTGAAGCAGAGGAGGGGCTCAGTGCCACTGGTGTTTTATTTTTCCCCTCTGGCTGACTTCACCCAGACTTTAAACCAGCTTCAGTTGTGCTACGTACCTTTTTTTACTTTTCTTTACAGATTTGTACTGATCAGAAATGCTGTGGTGCGTCCACCTCACGCAGGGTTAGAGTAGATGCCATCATGTGTGTTTTGGTATGGTTTAAAGGCCAAGTTCCTCTCCATGTGCCCTCTTTGAATGTACCCCTGAATGTGAAGGAAATTTCTCTGGTGTTCCTGCGCTTTCTGGATGTAGATTTTAACCGTGGGACGTCTTACAAGGTGGTGGCCACCCATGAGCTCTCCTGGTGTACATGTTCTCTAAACATAGTGGTGCCGCTTGTGTGTGTGTGTGTGTGTGTGTGTGTGTGTGTGTGTGTGTGTGTGTGTGTGTGTGTATCAGTGAGAGAATGAGAAAGTGTGTGTGTGTGTGTGTGTGACTGAACTTGGGGAAATGTTCTCTGGGGGTGTCTCGGCACCTGGCAGGGGACACCCTCGTATTTCAGGCACTTACCTTTCACTGATCTACCCATCATTAAGAACCGTTCTGTGCATGTATCCTACAGTATCAGTCCTTCAAGAAAAATAAAATCTTGTCCACAATAAACCCCCTTCATTCTTACCACTCTGGTTGTCTTCATTTTCATTGTGTTGTGTGTGTTCGGAATGTAATAACGGCCAAACGTCCCACCTCACGGATGTAAAATTACAGGCTGTAACCGCCGCCCTGCGCATAGTTCATCGAATGTCCACCTCCTGGTCAGACATCATCTAGGTGTGGGGCGGTTCTCGTTGAGATGTTTGATGTGCAAGAGTGACACATGTAGTTCCATTCCGGCTGGTAGTAGCCTAGCGGGTAACACACTTGCCTGTGAACCAGAAGACCCGGGTTCAAATCCCACTTGCTACCATCGTGTCCCTGAGAAAGACACTTAACCCTAAGTTGCTCCAGGGGGGAACTGTCCCTGTAACTACTGATTGTAAGTCGCTCTGGTTAAGGGCGTCTGGTAAATGCTGTAAATGTAAATGTGTTGGAAACTAAGAAGTGACAAAAGCCCAAGAAGACGTCCAACTCGACAGTCAGTGAGTTTACACGGTGCTAATAATAATAATGCATTTTTGTATGTGAAGCAGAAACTTTGCAAATATGTTTCATGTATTAAGGAAACAAAAAAAATCCCAGGAATCATGTTGCTGATTGAAGTAATCGTTTTAAAAGCCCTCTCAGACACCAAATCTAATACTGAGAACAGCGCCTTTTATATTATGACCCAGCGCCCTGGAATGGATGTTTTGGCAATATAAAGCAGGTATGAAACCACCCCAGAGAATTGGGTGATGCTTTTGGTACCATCTAATGGATAACATTTATATTAGCAATATGTTTTCTTTGTTAAGATTAGATTGATTGATTGATTGGGAATTATAGTGAGATCTAGCGGTCCAGGACGAGGGAACCTGGACGTTGTGAAATAATCCTTCACAGTGAGGAGATCTGACTTCTTTATCCCTGCTGCAGGTCAACATAATCACATAGATAAATGAAAGAATAAATGCATAAACATGAACAGAGCAGACGTTGCGTGTGTAGGCCTGTGATGGCCGCTTCTTCAGTAGTGAGTCACTGAGACAGGAAGTGGTGGTTTCCATGGAGGCAGGTTTCAGGGCAAGCGTGATATATTTCCATTTGCTCACTGCTCAAAAATGATCCCAGCAGAGGAAGCAGACGTTCTGAAACTGGACCTCTTCAGTGCCCCGATTTGCATGGATCGGCATGTGTGTCCATATTAATGCATCGCTCATCTCTCTCTCTCTCTCTCCCTCATACACACACACACACACACAATAAACACCATCGATCTTAATCACGGTGTCTTATGTATACATATTTCAGCACAATGTACAGTTTTTTTCAGGCTTCGTGCTTTACTGATGACATCAGACGCCTATGAGGAAATAGTTCTTTTTGGGGCCTGTAATAGAGAAGTTTGCACATAAGAGAAAAAAACTTACAAGGGAAGTTCTTTTGAAATCTGCAATTTTGTTCTCTGCATTCAGAAATGTTTGATGTGCTCACTGAAGGGCCCAGACAAACTGTCAACGAGTGCAATGACTTCTGACAAGATTTAAAAAGCGGAAATAAAGCCATCGCCTGCCTGACAGCGCAACACTTGCGTCACTGTTTAGAATGAGTTGCATCTTGACTTCTGTTCGGCTTCCAAAAACCATTTCCTGTTTCTTCATATTAGGTACAGAGCAACGCTACAAGGCCAGGGTGCTCGGCTGGTACAGCCATGTGCGTCAGGAGAAATGGTGTCTGTGTGAGCTGCTCCTGTTAAGCGACTGCTTTCATTCCTTTGCCAAGGTAAGACGTAACTAACACTATAAAAGAGCGCTTCAGTGTTTGACCAGTTCTTCAGCCAGTGAGTTAGTAATGTGTTTAATAATGTGTACAAGAAAACTACCACCATTACTCCACAGGCGAGTGGCTTTATGCATAAACGTCTTTTTAAATTGAATATCTGTTGGTTCATGATGGAAAGTTAGAAATGGGGATTATGTAACTGTGTAATACGGTTTTATATATGTTTTTTGATTATACAGCTCCAGTATAATAAAAAATGATTTACTGAAACAGCTGATCAGCCGTCATTATACTGAACTTTACTGAGACGCTGTTTGGAAGTTCAAGTTAATTTATCATCACACTATTAACTTCCAGCTTCAGATAACTTAAGTGTTGCTTGTCTTTTCTTAATGTAATTGTAATTTAAATGATTAATTAATAATGAATTATTTCAATGAAATTCTACCACAATCAATTACTTGTATAAGCTTTTTAGCCCTTTTTTAAAAAATCTGTTTAGCCACAATTTTACTGAACTTGAGTCTCTATTTGGAGGTTCGAGCTCCTTTATCATCATACTGTTAACGTCCAGCTACTGACACCTTACGCATGGTTTGTGTTTTCAGAATGGCTGCCAGGCCCTGTGTGTGTCAGCCGTTTTGTGCTGTGCTGTTGAGTGTGTTCTTACTGGTCCATGTTAAACCAGACAGCGAACAGTTAACTCACTCCAACGATGAAGATGCCAAAAACCAGACTCCCGTCATGCCCTTTAAGGTGGCTTCCTCAACAGTTCACGCAACTACCAGTGAACACCTTGAGCATCAAACCACTGCGAAGCCAGATGACCTCCGTCACTTAAGGCATAATGGTAGTGACCAGTCCAACGTTAATGGGACAAATGGGAAAGAAATGTTGACCACACAGAATTCTAATCCAGGTTCTGTTTCTCCTTCACTGGAAAACTCATCTGGAACTACTTTAGCATCACCATCAGTTTTGAAATCAACTGCACCACCATCACAGACGAATTCTACAGTCTCCACCAGTTGGTCTGATTCATCTGTCAACACAACTATTCCCAAAAGTGTCTTCTCGTTATCCAGCAAGACGCCTACAAATTCAACACTTGGGATGTCACCAGAACTTAAGAGATCCTCAACTCCCACCACAGACAAGCACCCCTCCACCAGCGCACCTCTTGGGCCTGTGGGTCGTACCGATAAAGGCAAGGTCATTAGTAATCCAACTACAGCCTCCAAAGCTAAAGATCCCGGGCACCCACCAACAGCGGAGAACAGCCACCCATGCACCCCACTACAGAGGAGTGGCCTGGTGAGCCAGTGCCTCATAGCCATCGCATCCCTGGCTGGACTGGCCACTGTCTTCATGGTCTGCTCCATTGTGCTGTGCACCAAGATCTCCACTCTCAGGCATAGATACAGGCTCATGGCAGACCAGCAGGGCACTGAGATGGTGCGCATGTCCGCCTGGCTGCCAGACGGCGATGGACCCCACGGGCGGCCGAAGATCCCCAAAAGCAACGGTGCCTTAATCCCCATCCTAGACGGAGACAGTGACTGTGGGGACAGCCTCACCCTGAACAGTTTCCTGCCAGACAACGAGCGCGTGTGAGGACCCAGTGGGCAGGACGGAAAAGCCCGCTCACCCTGCAGAGACTGTCCCACAGCAGCTTTGCATGTCTCGCTGATGCATGTGGGACAGCAGCAACTGCATCTGAGATAATAAGACACGGTCCCCTGGAGTACTGGACAGTGTAAGGCAGCCCACTCCGCTCGGCGGGAGATCGGAGAGCCGCGTGTAACGTGCTTTGAAATAGGAAACTGTCGGTTGAAAATAGACGGTCACTTCCTCTCACATTCTGATAAAGCGCCCACTACCACCCAGCAAAGCCGAGAGACTACTTTTGGACTTCCTTTAGGCGCACATGTCTATGCACCAACAATTTCTGCCTCGGATTTCACTTCAATAACATACAGTGATTCATATGTGTAATAATGCATAATATTCCAGTGCTTTCTTTTTCAGAATAGAATAAAACTTTTGAGAGTTTGACACGATGGGTCAGAGTGCAAACTATAATTTGTTTAGCAGAAGCTGTCGCTCGTGCTTTTAGAGGTAGAAGGGCGGGACCCACGGAGAACATACTGAAGGACGCCATGATGGTGTTTCGAATCAGCCATTGCGGGTGTTTTTACCACCGAATGCGGGCTTCTCTGGGGGGTTCTGGGTTCCACGGGTGATTTACAAAGCTGACTAGAAGCAAAGAAATGCTGCGCCACATTAGTCGGTTCCAACTGGTACTTTCATCAATAACCCACCCGCAGTTCACCAGCTATTTTATCTGAACACAGAGCCTCATCATTACCATACTTTTCTACAAAAAACATCACGGTTCAGAAAATAATTCCTATACTAAACATCCTAGAACCATAGAGAATGTGTGCAATTATGTCACGTGGAATAAGCGTATTCACTAAAAAGAACTCGATATAATTCAGACCACACAGATTAAATGAGAAATAGAGGACCTGAATCTCTTTGACCTTTTAAACATAACCGTCTCTTCTCTGTTTTTCACCTGAAACCTCACCATCTTGGTCTAGTTCGCCCTACGGCGCCTTTTACTGTGCGAAACCAGTGAACACGAGAGTGAATCCGTTGAATAAATGAAATAAATCCCGGACCAAAGAAGGTAGCCATTACAATGCCTGGTCAGCAGCTGTTTTAATTCCCCGGGCCTGACGCATGTGTTTAACTGAGCAGGACGTCTGCCTTTCTGCAGAACACCCTCACCATTGTTTCACCAGGGGCCCTTGACACGTGCCTCCCTGGCCTGGATGTATTATGTCCACACAGGAAATATTAACCCTTTCCTGAACCCGTCTCGCCACGGCCTATAACGTATGTCCTGGTATGAAAACTGTGAAATACAATAACAGCAGTAATAAATAGAACAAAAAATAAGAAGTATAAAAGAAAAAAGCAATTCGTTCTTTATCACAACATTGTCATTAATTGTTTTAGATTGATGAAAAATCCATAATAAATCATTGTAACAAGTTATTGACACTTGTGTTCTCAGCATTTGTGTACTGTTCCTCTTTATATTATACTTTCATGTATTGCTTTGATGCTTCAACTTTTATCATTATTAGCAGTAACAGTATTACATAAAACTAGATAAAAATCAATCTCATATTATGAAATTCAAGTTGGGTGAAATATTGTATATTTTGACGTGCAAATATACAATACAACAGAACAATCAGTCCGACTGCACAGCCTCACTGTATGTTAAAATGTACCAAACGTAACAGTTAATTACCTTTTATGGAAATATTAAAAAGTGGCAGAATATTTCCTGCACTCACAATAAAAGAGATTTAAAATCTTTACAGAGATTTTATACATGAATCCAAGTATACAGTGAGACGAAATGGTGAAAACTCACATTATAAACAGCACTTAATGCAATTAGAAGAACTTGAATTTAAAAATCAATTGGACAATACAAGGCATAAGTAATGATAATGCATGAACTATAGCAGATGTATGATTTTGTTCATGAACGTTCATGGTTTGAGTTGAAGACATCATGTGCATACAAATGTTTTCCTTAATGAAGTGAGAAAAAAAATTCTGAAGCGAGATTTGAACACGGCGCTGCTGCGCAAAAGTGACCACAGGAACTTCTCAGTTCCTGGAGGAGGCCGTAGGAGGGCATCAACCCAGCAGCAGGGCCGCTACCTCCGCCTTTGAGCAAGGAGGAACAGGAGGAGCACTGCCAGCGCCCTGCAAAATGACCTTCAGCAGGCCACAATGTGCATTAGTAGGTAGTAGGTAGCCTGACTGCCATTAGGTACCGAGATGAGATCCTCAGACCCCTTGTAAGCCCTTATGCTGGTGCGGTTGGCCCTGGGTTCCTCCTAATGCAAGACAATGCTGGAGTGTGTCATTGCATTGATGCTGTGAGCTGGCCTGCCTGTTCTCGAGACCAATTGAGGATATTTGGGACAACATGTCTCGCACCATCCATCGACACCACGTTGCACCACAGACTGTCCAGGAGTTGCTTTAGCCCAGGTCTGTGGGGAGATCCCTCAGGAGACCATCCGCCACCTCGTCAGGAGCATGTCCAGGCGTTGTAGGGAGGTCAGACAGGCACATGGAAGCCACACACTACCGAGCCTCGATTTGACTCTTGTTTATCCACTTTCATTTTGAGTGTGACTCCAAAACCAGACCTCCATTATCGTGGGAAATCAAATTGTTGTCGGATTTTGGTCGTCAGAACATTCTATGTAAAGAACAAAGAACTTAATATTTCATTAATTCAGATCCAGGATGTCTTTTGTGTTCCCTTTATTCTTTTAATGATTTTTAAAAACTTTTTCCATAACCAGGACAGCATCACTCAACACTGATTAACAGAGCGGTTCTGGTTGAAACGTAAAAACTGGTCATTTTTGGACTCATTCGGGGCCTTTAGCTGCCTCCTGCCCCCCTGCCCCCACGGCACATTAAACCGAAGCCTAACAAGAACAAGCTGTGCGTAGACACCACTAACCCTCAGTGGAAGGCGAGGAGAGGAGGAGGAGGAGGAGAGGGAAGGAGGGATTTAGCCGAGAGCTCGTCCTTCATTCTTTCTCCTTTACCGGCCAGTCCGACGGTCTCCTTTTTCATCCTGCAAAACCAGGCTGCAGAGAGCAGTTTGCACCTCGGCTCTGGGATCGAAGGACCACTTTCTTTGTGTAAGTTTGATGTTCTTGTCCAACTGCTCCAGGTTGCTGAGTGGAAAACTGCTTCTGTTTTAAAGGAAAGAACTGTTTAGCTGAAGCTCATGTTTGAAGTTGGACAAACGTCGTTCGAGGTTCGAGTTTCAGCCTCCAGAGTAAACCAGCAGCGTTCCTTCATCAAGAGAGACTTGGTTTACGTTAGCAGATGGATTCGTATTGCGCTTTGTGAAGCAGACATTACTTGCGGGCTTCTTTGGGAAATGACCACAAGGTTTGAACGCAGTGAATCGATGAACATTCTCCACCGGAGCTTCTGTCCAGATGGTTGGACCAGAGTCACACAGAGGGAACTGAGAGATGGATAGAGTGTGTAGATAGAGTGAAGGAATGTGTGTGTGTGTGTGTGTGTGTGTGTGTGAGTGGGGGTGGAGATAAAGTAGCCAGCATGAACACAAATGGTCTGAAAATGCAAAAAGGGACACGAGTTCGAGTCTTCTGCTGTTTGTCCATTAAGTGGTGTGCAGCTTGAATTTGCACTGGGCTACACATTAAACGCTGATTATTATTAGCGTCATTTTTTGCATCATAATGCTTCTAAAAGTTTGTAATATGTCCTCGCAGTTGAATAAATGTTGATTAAGTTATGCAGATTAGTGCATATACTGCATAAACTACTGCAAACTGCTCATGCTAAATATGTCTCCTTCTCCATCAGGTCACCACAAGAGCGATGGGGTTCCCCACAGTCTTGTGTTTGGGGGGATTGGCTATTGCTTTACAGTGCAGCAGTAGCTGCCACGCCACGCCTCTGACCTTCAACTTGTCCACAGAAAGCAGTGGGGACGGGGAAGAGCTGGACTTTCTGATCCCCACCTCGGGCAGCACAAACAACACCGCATTTCCACCGTCCACGGCCGACACCTCCGGCAAAACCCACACCAGACCCTTCCACGTGGGCCAGATCGTGAACTTCTTCAGGGAAAACCTGTTCCCCATCCTGGTCATCTCCTCCTTGCTGATTCTAATCATTCTTATCTTCAGCTCTGCCTACGTTCTCAGCCGCAAACGCAAGATCAGTGCCTACTACCCGTCGTCCTTCCCCGCTAAAATGTACGTGGACGAACGGGATAAATCTGGAGGGCTGAAGGTTTTCAACGAGGTTCCAGAAAAGCCACCTGGCAGCAGTGACGGAGAACTCGTGGACTCAGCCAAGCGACTACAAGCGGATATTCTGATGATAGCCAAGAACCTGCGGACCCCTGGCAAGGGCGTCAGAGAGGAGCCAGAACCAAACGACGTTCAGAAGAGCGGCCTGCACCAGGAGCCAGACGCATCTAACCAACCAGAAGAGCAGGACAGCAGCCAGGTGCCTAGTATCAAAGAAGATACCTGCAGAGACCAGCCTCTGGACCCGGTGTCTGGAAAAGCAGAAGCCCAGGAGGAGAACGCACTTCCATCTGGCCCCGTCCCACAGGAAACGGCAGAGACACAGGAAGCTGCCGGTCCGACTGTCCAGTTCATTAGCGGCGAGAAAACGGCCTTTTAGAACTAAACGTTTTCTCCAGGAGGCGCGGACCCCTCGACAAGCTGTAAAACAGTGCAATGAATCCGAGGTTTCTCCCATTTTAATAACACCCCACTCTGCCATGCCATAAATCATATATAGCGTAAGACCGTGTAGACTACGGGCTGGGACTGCGTACAGAAACGCTTTTTTAATGGAAATATTCATCCGCACATCACTTTAAATAATGTATTGCTTTATCTTTAGAGGACAATAAGGGAATGGCTGTCCACCACAGTAACAGGGCATCCATATCACGACGGGCACCTTACCAGCAAGATATTTATTCTGTTTAGAAGATGGGGGGGGGGGGGTCCTTTTTTTCAGGGCAAGACAGCGGAGACTTTGGTGTCCCCTTCTCCACAAAGTGGCACTGGGGTCCACGCAGACCATGGGTGAGCACCCCCTGTAGGCCACAGCAACCCTCCATCCAGCTGCAACTGGACTGTAAATGGGTTCCAGTACTCTGCTGGGTTTAAGTGGACTGTGTAGTAGTTACCTTATTTAAATTTTTCCTCACGTGACAGCATTTTAGAAGACGCTAAAAAGCATAATGATTACATTTCAGCATAAGGCATTTAATTAATGACATTGAGAATGTGATCAGTATGAAGCATGGCCTGAATGACAAAGAACTTGAAAATGCAATACTGTAATAGACATTCTTTTTTATTTTTTAATAAGTACAGCTCTCCAGCATCGAAAGAGGTGAAAAAGGCTTTAAAGGTGAAAGGAAGCACACCACTACACTCCAAAAGGACAGGAAGTACTTAATTTAGGATTAAGAATTTCCTACTAAACTACTGCATTTATATACATAAGAGATGAGTTCTGTGCACCTTTGATGTTCATTTGAATATTTCCTCTATCGCAGAACAAAGTAATAGAATACTTTGTGGAGTTTAAACGCTTTCTTCACGGTGTTTGCTTTTAAAAGGCAGCCAGTGTCGTATTTTGTATTTAGCAGGGCAGTAACTACAGTGTCCCAATAAAAAGATGACATTTAGGTCACGGATGCACAATGATTAGTCACATAAATACCAGCAATAGCAGATTGTGGAAACATTCCTGCCCCCCTATCGGACATGAGCTGTGCTGCAGGTACATACTCTGCGAAGTTTTTTTATGTGACCTTTTCTATGAGCTTGTATATGTACTGTACTGAAATAAAGAAATTGAACACAGTACGCTGCATGATGCTTCTGTGTTATACACACGGACTTTATTATTACAATATGTGTGTTGCAGCCAGGGAACTGTCTGGAAGGCTTAGAAAACGAACAAACGCAAAGCCACTGCAAAGAGATATTTCCTGACAGGTTGCTTCTGCTCTTATCAATCTCTCCTACCTGCACGACCTTTTCTGGCATCAGTAGGACGCTAATGACAATCACGCACACACTGGTTGATCCCAATCCACAGCCAGTCAGAAAACGGAGAGCAACCTACAGTACATAATGACACTTCCACACACTCCTTGTTTTATACCCAAAGCCCCAACAGTGCTTTCTTGTTGTGCGTTTAAAAGACAGGCTACAGTGGATAGGGTTGGAAAGCATGAGTCTTGCTGCACTGCACAGGTGGCGTGGTGGTGCAGAAAAGGGGGTTCGTCTTGAACCCCTGTGGTGTCTCTCTCCATCTTAATTCCTCACTGTCGCAGCCTCCTTCGGTCCATCCTGCTGCTTCAGGCGGTAGTCGGCCAACGCTGCCTTAATGGCGTCCTCTGCCAACACTGGGGGGAGGGATTGTAGACGTGTGAATAAAACTACAATACTGATATTTTCATTTGCATTATTAGTGTTTTGGGTTCTTCTCACAGTCTCGACCTCTTATCTTACGGCAAATGGGAGACCAGTTTTTCTTTCAGATTTAGTGAAATTTCCAGAAGTCATGACTGTCCAAAAGGGATTTAGCTAAGGAGCTTTCCTATTGGTTAATCATGACTTCAAACTTTTAACAGCTAACTGGGAGGGGAGCACTCCCCTGCTTTTAAAATTGATGTACATACTTGAGCAGTGCAACTTTACGGGAGGAAGGCTGAGCTCTTTGGCGATTTCGGTGTTCTTGATCTTCAGCGCCTCATCAATCTAAAATAAGAATACACCAAAAAAGGGCATATTCAGGATAAACAGTGACCAGAAAGCAACATTCATTTGACCACACAAGAAACAGGAAACCACACAGATGGCAAAATGTCAACTGAAACAATTGTAAAGAAATCCAGCGGAGGAAGCGACGGCGCGGCGCAGGATTTGGTGCTTACAGATTTGCCCTTCACCCACTCAGTCGCCAGGGAGCTGGAGGCGATGGCTGATCCACAGCCAAAGGTTTTGAAGCGGGCATCCACAATCTTCCCATGCTCATCAACTTCAATCTACACCGTGAGGCAAGAACATGATCGATACAAGCACGGCACACATTTTTAGACAGAACCGCGAATGCGTTTTTTGTAAGAACTTACCTGAAGTTTCATGACATCTCCACATGCCGGAGCACCCACTAAACCTGTACCCACATTTTTGGCATTCTTGTCCAGTGAACCAACGTTCCTTGGGTTTTCATAGTGATCCACTACCTTCAAAATACAGCAAAGCAAAGTATTACGTTACATAAACAGTACAAAAAAAAGTGTGCGTTGATCGCAAAGTTATGAGGTCATGGTGTTATACAACAACAATGGTCGCTCACAAGCGATTATGAAAGTAAACCCCCTTCTTCCCGTCCAAACTAGACTTAGGGGGCATCCTTATGCTGAGTCATTCCGGTTTTAAGTGGAAACTATGAACCTGTTCAATGTTAATTGTTCCAGATGGACAATTATGAAATTGTTGCCAATCCAAAACAATCACTTAACAGGTATTTACATGGCGCGACTATTACAGGTTAAATACTGCAGTATTGTGTCTTTTAAAGGACGTTTTAAAACCAATTTTCTACTCTACATGTGAACACCGATACGCTTTCCGTATCAAATAAATCGAGCTTACCTTCCAAAACACCTGAATTATCACGCCATCACTTGGCTGTAAATTGATGCTTTGCAGCCGCAGTTATTTTGCGTGACCATCCGAGTGCACATGAATCTGCACACTGTCCCCTACTTCGCGGGTCTAAAGAAGGTCGGGTCGCTTCAAAACGCCGAGGCATGAAAATGCATTATTCAACCAGCTAGTCAACCGTCTTTCAGCGGTTTAACCGCAAAAACGGCCAAACAAACGGTCACGGAGGCAAAAGGTCACCAGCCGCGCTATGACCTTCAGCGAATTCATTTCAGCGGTCCGGGTGCCACAATTACCTGCGACCTTATCGCGTGTCAGGCCGCCGGCGGGGAGACCTGCGCCGCTCTGGCGAGCATGCTAACTGCTAACTGCTAGCTGCGTCTCATAACAAGTGGGGGAAAAAAACCATCGCTGCTGCCAAAACAAGAAGACTGGTTTTACCTTCTTGTGGTAACCAGACACGACTTTCAAATCGGGGGCTGAAAGCCGCCTGTGGAGCAGAATGAGAGGAGAAACAGACCTCCGGAGCGACAGCGCCGCCATGTTGATGCCCGGACAGTGACGCAGTGGAAAAGCGAGCGGCGATCAGCCCAGCTGAGCCTGCCGGAGGAGGCGGGGCTACAGCGCTTGTTGTTGCTGACGTCACGAGTAAGTCCTCGGACGTTTAACTCGCATATTTACAATTATTGATTTGTATAAGTGGTGGATTGAATAGTTTGGAGAAGCAATTAGTCTGAATTCCTCGTGTCACACTTGCCAGTGCAGATGAATATTTCATTTGCAGAGTTTACTAAAATTTGCCTCTAACTAGGCTAGTTCTAAGATAAGATAGGAATATCCTTTATCAGTCTTACAAATGGCAAATTTACACATTCATAACCTTTTGTATTCTGTTTTTTTTTCCTCTTCAGTACAACAAATTGCACTCAGATCCTAAAAAATGTGGAAAATACCTCAAACTCAGTTGTAGAAGTTGCCGGTTGGTGGCGCTGTAATCACCAGATTTTATTTACAGCAGCAAGTAGCCATCGCTATTGTAGTGAAGGATCACTGGGAATATGTCACTGGTAGCGATGTTACTTCTCTCACTCGCTGGAGCCACAACACCACTCAGGCCAGGATTCAAAGTTCCGTAGTTTATTGTTTCTCAAATCCCACGTCAACTTGTAAAGGCATTAACACTGATGTGTGTGTGGTCTGAAATATTACATTTCCAGTACTGCTCGCCTGGTCCCTCCATCTCTGAAGGTAAAAGGAAGACGCTCATCTAGACTCTTCTCCGTCTTGGACCCTCGGTGGTGGAATGAACTTCCAGCTCAGTCACTGAGCACCTTCACACGGCAGCTCAACACCTTCCTCTTTAGAGAAGATTTAGATTAAATTGTAATTTTCTTGTCAAACTTTGTGTACAGTATCTACAACAGAGTGAATAAAAAGATTGTATTCATAGTTGGGGTCCTAGTGAACCGGAATTGATCTCTTCATCGATGGTAACTTGAAAGCACGTTGTAAGTCGCTGTGGATAAGGGCGTCTGCCAAATGCCGTAAATGTAAATGTAGTTGTAAAAAGCATGACAATATATTAAGTAATCCCAAGTATTCAGAATACGTTACTCACATTGAGTAACTAAACTGAAAAACGTTACAAACTACATTTTGGGGCATGTATTATTTAATCTGTAGTGGAATACATTTTAAAAGTAATCTTTCCAACACTGATGTTTGGTTACTGTAAGTAGTGTTATTAATCACTGTTGTGTATCGGGTCAGTTTCGTGTTTGCTTATGTATATTTTTCTCTGTTTCCTGCACACACACACACACACACACACACACACATTCACTCTTCCACACAAATTAGTTCATAAATATCATAACGGATACGCTGGCCCCCAGGCTCTTGATTCTCTGAACCCTATTGTCACTTCAGCAGTGTGACCCGTCTACACAACACAAGGCCTGTCCTTGAGGCCCCCAGGATGGTACTTCCCTGAGCTGCCCTCACATGGATCCTGGGAGTGAACATAAATCTTAAAGCAAGCATCTAACGCATTTGAATTGACTATACATGCAAATAAACATAGATAACAAACAGTCACACAAACTATTGAGATAGCACACACCATAACCACAGTCTCTTGGCTTTTCTTGGTGTTTTGATGACGGGTGGTCAGAGATAGGGAAAATGTATAAGAATGAAAGCCCCGATGTGCTGCGGCTCAGTTCCGTCACCTGGCTGGCTGTTTTTCTGTTGCTTAAATGTATTTATTGCATTCAGACAAACGCCAAGCAACATCCCTCCTCATGATTCTAAGTGCATGTTTGATAAGAACATGAGGTAGAGATATATTGCAACTATTTCAAACGCAAGCAAAGGCAGACACTAATACTACAGACAGTATTATTTAATCAGCCCTTCACACACCCTCTCCTCTCCCTTGTGATGTACCCACTGCTCCCTCTCTTTTCCAAACTCCTGGATAATCCCGTCTGGGTCTCCTCTGGAATCGCCTTCTATTTCCTGCTTTCTCTGGAGTTTTTGTCTATTCACCCATGTCCCTCTGTGAAGCTGCTAGAAAACTCCTTTCTGCTGTCTTCTCCGGTTTGTTCCTGGTAGCTGTTTCTTTGAGAAGTTGTATTTGAAGTTCTTCTCGATTCCGGCACTCATGGTCTCTTTGGGCTCTGATCGTTTCAAGTTCCGCTGTAATTTTCTGGATTGTCTCTTTGTAGAGACTCTCTTTGCTCTCCTTATCATGGAACTTTGTCTTTATCTCCAAGAGACGTTTCTCTGCCTCTTTCCTGCTTTCTCTTTCTGCTTCAAGCTGTCTTTTGAGCTCCTCACATCGCAGCTTTTCTTTTTCTCTTACTTCACTCTCAATGACTGGCATGGCAATTTTTCTATCTCTCTGTTGCTTCAGGTCTTCACGCAAAGCCAAATTGTTCTATTGTTCATCATTAAGAGCCATCTTTAGATGATCTGTAGTTGCCCTCAGCTTCTCCTCCGTTTCGTTATAAAGGCTTTTTTCTACATTTTCTACATACCACTCGAGTCTGTGAATCGTTTCGCATAATTCCTTAATCTGATTCATGTTGGGCTCAGGAGGAGCTTTATTCCTGTGGCAGACTAGCTGGATCAATTAAACAATCTTCTTCTACATCTTCATTTTAGCTTCATTAATGAGTAGCTTGATCTATTGAACAAGTATCTTCTACACCTTCGCAGCACCTTATTTTCTGTTGTGGAGTAGCTTGATCCACTGAACAAACTTCTTCAGCGCTTTCACTGCCATTTTTTTAATAAAGCGAATCATAATTCTTAAATAAGTAATTTCTTGAAGGTTTACTCTTAAGTAGATTCTGTTGTCACAAAAGCGCATAGTGATTTGGCTGATTTCATTTAGCTGATCACGCTGAAGAAAAAGAGCTCAGAAACAATGGGTGGTTTAAATCCCACTTACTACCATTGTGTCCCTGAGCAAGACACTTAACCTGGAGCAAATTAATCACAAGGGGACTGTCCCTGTCACTACTGATTGAAGTCAGTAAATGTAATGTGATTGGCTGGTTTCATTCACACTCCAAAGAACAAGAGCTTAGAAACAATGTGATTAGAAGAAAAGACTTGTCTGCCAGTCAATCACGTTGAAGCAACTCAGAGACCTGTAGTTAAAAAAAAAATAGAATAGAATACCTTTTACTATAGACCTCACTGTCCCACAAGTCAGCATGATGTCTACCCAGCAGCTGAACCATGGCATTCACGTTCATCATCTCCACCGCCATGTACAGTGAGGGAATTTGCTGTGATATATTCATAGTGATACAGTGCATTAGAAAATCATTTCGGTCGACCAACTCTGATATCTTCTCCATAACTTGCAGCATGTCCTTATCATCTGTCATAGGTAAATATCGTGCTCTCTCATGAACTAAGGAGACCAGCCTCATGCTCAGAGCCTCGAGAGGATACTTGTCCAGCAAATACAGGCAATAGTCAAAGTGCCTGAAGAACCATGCCCCTAGCATGGCCTTCGAGGGTGTTTCAGGTAAACGTTTTCGACAATCTTCTAGATTCTTGAAAGATCCTTTTTCAAACAAATAGTTAGTAAAAGTCATGGTCATGACGCAAATACTGGCGTTCTAAAAGTTTGCTGCCTGCTTTTTTATTACGGCTGATGATATAATTTCAGGGATCCTCTTTGTTAACACAGGTGAGAGTGTAGCCTTATATTCTGCTACTAAGATTGCAAAATCAACCATTTATCAGATCATCAAAAACTTCAAGGAGAGATGTTCAAGCGTTATGAAGAATGCTTCAGGGTGCCCAAGAGAGTCCAGCAGGCCTCAAGAGGTGGGTCGACAAACATAGACCCACAAATTCTGACAACTCCGAGCACTGATTATGAAGTGATTATCAGTCAGGATTTGGCTCAAACGTTGATTGACAGCATTTCAGGGCCAATTGCAGAGGTCTTGGAAACTAAACTAAAGAACTATATTTCATTTTGAAGAATTCTGATTTTTTTGTCCCAAATTCTAATTTGGTTCTTTAATATTTATTATGATGCACATGAAAAAACTCATGCCACACTGAGCACCATGACGGTCAGTAGAGTTCCTTTTTAAGTGGAGGGGTGGGAAGTTGTCTGGACGAGCAAAGCATCAGAAAGGGAAGGTAAACTTTCCCCTTATGATGACATAAGGGGAGACATTACAGATCCGACCAACTGAGCTGCTGCTCTCTGAACGGCAAAGCAGAATGACCAATCGGCCTTTCTAGCCACTGCAGGACCATAGACAGGCTGGGGGAACTAGTAATAATGTTAAATAATCTCACAAAGTAAAATTTTGATATTAGAGGACCTTTAAAGAAAAGCTGCGCCAACACTGTTCAGTAAGGTTTCTGTCCAGTATGTGTCCTCTGGTGTCTTTTAAGGTTCGTTGAATTTGCAAATTCGTCCCACATGGCACCGCCTTTTGAGGTCAGTGTTCTCCATGGCATGTGAAAGTGAAGTGATTGTCATTGTGACACACTGCAGCATGAGACGTGTCCTCTGCTTTTAACCATCACCCTCGGTGAGCAGTGGGCAGCCATGACAGGCGCCCGGGGAGCGGTGTGGGGGGACGGTGCTTTGCTCAGTGGGGCCTCTTCCTTAACCGCTAGGCCACCACTGCTCCTGGAAAAATCCGTACCCTGTAGATGGCTACCTTGACTTGTCTTCTTTTTGAAAGAAATATCTACTGACTATAACTAAACTATTACTATAAACTATAACTATATGCCCAAGACTGCTGTTCATAGGAGTGAAACAGGATAGAACAGGACTGCTTTTAATTGTGAGCTTGTAAGATGGGCCAAGTTGAGGGTGATGGTCCGTGGGGGTCGGTCTCCTGTTGTTTGTACTTGTGACCATTTGGTAAATAATAGGTGTGAAGTGCCAGCCATGTTTTTTTAGATCGCCTGCTCTCTTTGTCTGCCCCAGACGGGAGACTCTGAGGCTGTGACGACAGAAACAACAAATTCTGATTGGTCTGTGACAACTTCCTGTGGGTCAAATGTATAATGGATGTTCACGTGTGGTAGCGGGGGGCTTTTTTCTCAGCTTCTCTTCCATCGGAACTGGTCCTTCCAGTTCTCAAGTCTTTTCTCTCTACCCATTTTTCTCCTGGATCAGGTGATGTCTCTGAAGCTTGGTTCAGGCTGTTCTGTCTTTTTCTATCTTTTCCTCCTGTCTTTCATTTTGGTCTTCTCTGTAACATTGGTACCTTTCTTACATACAATATTTACATGTAAATGCAATAGTAATCTACTGGTGTTAATAAATTAGAAACTGTTCATCCTTTTAACCTCTATTGTGCCACGCCTCTTTCTGCCAGGTAACATCAGGTTGAAATGGTTTGATTACAGTGCTTTTGTGTGTAGAGAGAGAGTTTATTACCATTCTCCTCAGTTTTACAGGGCTGTAAATGGAACTGCACCCTCCTATATCAATACAATACTACCTAGCTACACTCCTGCACGCTCTCTCAGATCGGCAAATGAAATGAGACTGAAAAATCCTTCTTCACAGGGTCCCCGATTCCAATCAACTTTGTTCTCCGCTGTTGTCCCTGGCTGGTGGAACAACCTGCCCTCCTCCATTCGAATAGCCGAGACTATCACCACTATTAAGAAGCAGGTGAAAACCCTCTTATTCAAAAAATATTACAGACAAATCTAACACTTACACACGCACATGCACACACACTGCACAAAACAATACAAAAAATATATATATATAAAAACATTTTCTTCATCTAGCACTTAACAATCTCCGAGCATGCTTTTTTCTGACAAGTTAGGCCTTATCAGGGCTCTTAGTTTTGTAAACTCAAAATTCTATAGAAATCAAACCATTGCTGGTGTCTTCCTCTCGTAAGTCGCTTTGGATAAAGGCGTCTGCAAAATAAAGTAAAATAAAGTAAAGTAAAGTATGGCTGTCTTTATATTATCGTGAAGTTAGGATTCGGTAAAGCCACTGCCTAGACTACAGACTCCATGTAATGAAATTCCGGTATGAATCTGGACTGCATCGTATTCTGCACGATTTACATTTACAGCATTTTTTTTCAGACGCCCTTATCCAATCAGTAGGGACAGGGACAGTCCCCCTGGAGACACTCAGGGTGTCTTGCTCAGGGACACAATGGTAAAGTGGGCTTCGAACCTGTGACTTCGCTTGCCGAGTGCGTTTGCATCTTTTTGTTCATGTTGTCATCTCGATCCGAGGACGCGCAGCGGTCTCGAACGGGCGGCGGCGCGGCCAGCCAATCAGAGCGCTGCCCGCACCACCAGCCAATCAGAGCGCTGCCCGCACCGCGCCGCCATCCGGGTCATCTGTGACGCGTTGTCGCATCAGCTGGAAATGGAGAAGGACGACGCGCTGCCGTGAACTCGAGCTGGAGTCCCGGGGACGGCGACTTCTCCATGAAACGACAACGGTGAGCTTCTCCCGGCGCCAGCTGGCGTCAACAATTCGGTTCCGGGGTTTTGGACGAAGGCCAATTGTTAATAATCGATCGGGCAGCCGGAATTTTAGCGCACGCCCCTGTAACATGATCTGAAGTTAGCCTGTCTGCTAACTAGCTCGCAAACTAGTCGAGAGCCTCGGAAAAGCAGCTACCTCCGACCACTGGTTAACGGCTGAAACATGAGGCTACTTTCGGGCCCAAGTATGTTATCTTATAAACCAGCAGCTTGGTCGTCGTTATATAATGCGATGTTGTAAGTCTCAGCTGCTACCTAAAAGCTCTTTATTTTTTGTGGGTATTGAAAGTGTGCTGGACCGTGCTAATCCGGATTCAACCGCGAGTAGTGCTGTGTAAACGAGCTGGGCCGCTAGTTTGAAATATGATAAAAAGTTTGATTTACTCCACCCATTAGGTTTTCTGTGGCAATTCTTGAAGCCGAAGCCCCGCACCTGTAAGGATGGCCAGTGCTGCTCCTCAAGCATCCGGCTCCTCTCCCTCAGACTCCAGCTCGGCCTCCAGCAGCCAGACAGCTGGTGAAAGCAGCAGCCAAGACAGCACTTTCGAGTGCAACATTTGCCTGGACACGTCAAAAGATGCCGTGATCAGCCTCTGCGGCCACCTCTTTTGGTAGGAAGATCACCAGATCTCTCCTTTTTGGTTAGTGGCATACCTCAAGTTTACTGATTTTATTATATTCTTATATTCTGTTTATGTGACCAAATACGACTACTTTCGATGGTCCAGCTGGCCGTGCTTGCATCAGGTAAAACCGCTTTTTACTGCTATTTATTCAGATTATGTTTATGCTGTGTTCTTTACCCATCTTTTTTGTTTTGCATTTGTAGTGGCTGGAAACCAGGCCAAACAGACAGGTGTGTCCAGTGTGCAAGGCGGGAATTAGCCGAGACAAAGTCATCCCTTTATATGGAAGAGGCAGCACAGGCCAGCAGGACCCAAGGTTTGCTATATGTTCTATATCTCACAGTGATTTCATAAATTTTATTTTTATCAAATGCCCCTGAGCATTCGAGTGTCACAATAAAATGTCATTGTTATACTGGTGCATTGCATTCCTAATATTAAGTCATTCCATTATTTAATTAAGAGAAAGAACTCCTCCCCGACCACAAGGACAGCGGCCTGAACCTGAAAACCGGGGGGTAAGTAGGGCCGTTAATTTGGAGTAATTGCACGCAATCAATGGCGAATGACAGCGCAACGCTGGCGGTCATATTGCATGAGGCACATGCAATTTTACATTATGTGATGAAACTATTACACCGCTCGACGCCGTTGCTGTAGTGCAAACCGACCTCGTAATCCATTAACCAAAGTACTTCTCCCATTGAGACTTATTAAGTGCCCTCTGAAGGGCAAACAGGAACAGGCTCTGTATGGCCCAAAGGGAATAACTACACTTTGCTTTAGCAATTGCATCATGTTATCTTTTTAGATCTTAAATATATTGAATTTAACTTTTTTTAAGTAATTTTTTTATCTGTAGTTTCCAACTAAAACTCTCAAATGTTAATATGGAAGTGTATTTAATTTCAAATGTGTTTTTTTTTTTTTTTTTTTTCTTTAACCAGTTTTTCTTGTTTTAAGATGAGGCAGTCATTGACCTTTAACAAGTTTCATGATCTGTTGTCTTGTTTTTTCAGGGCTTTCAAGGCTTTGGGTTTGGTGATGGAGGCTTCCAAATGTCCTTTGGAATAGGAGCCTTTCCTTTTGGAATATTTGCCACAGCATTTAACATAAATGATGGGCGGCCTCCTCCAGGTATTATTTTGCACATTTAGCTGCATCTTCATTCTGAAGCCCGTTGTATTGGGGAAACAGACTCATAATCAGAAAGTTGCGGGTTCAAATCCCATCTCGCCAAGGTGCCACTGAGCACCGTCCCGACACACTGCTCCCCGGGCGCCTGTCATGGATTCAATCACTTCACTTTTTCGTATTTAAATTCTACTGGAGTTTAGATGTTTGTAAGGAGCTAGAGGATGCGGTGTTGAGGGTCATTTAAGTACAATTTTTTTGAAAGTTAAGATATATTATTTAAATGTATGTGGAATAGAATCACAGAATCCTCGCACACTTTTTCAAATTTATTTGATTTGCACACCTTCACCCTACCGGTTACACATATTTTATGTTTTATGTTAGCCAAATATTACACTTTTTTTTTTTTTTTTTTTTTTTTGTCTTTATGTTTGCAATATTTGCATATTGGTTCATTGTATATTTGCAATAGTGTGGTCTGTACAGTCGCTAAAGCATTTCACTGCATATCATACCGTGTATGACTGTGTATGTGACTATTCCAAATTCAAATTAGATTTATCACTGCAGGTAACATGAATCTATTAATAGATTTTTATTTTATTCCCAATTATTTTCAGCTCCACCAGGAACACCCCAGCACATGGATGAACAGTTCCTGTCTCGCCTCTTCCTGTTCGCAGCGCTGGTCATCATGTTTTGGCTGCTTATCGCTTAGATGCTGCACCGTCGCATCCCTGCGTTCAGAGCCGCCGCCTTGTCTGGGCACCATGGTGTCAGGATAAAGTTCCACCGTGGACGTTCCTTTCCTGTTATTGAACGCCGGTCACTTTATTGGCAACTTTTCCACCTTTCCTGGCTTGTCTGATTTCTCTATCGCAGGATATATTCCATGATTAACCATGGTTTGACGAGCCTGTAATTATTGTATGTACCGATGCTGTGTTCAGTTGTAATTATTTTAATTTTATCTGTGATGTAGCTATGGTCACATCGAGAGCGACTTTGTTTTTAAATTGCTTCGTTCAACCCTTTTACTGCCTGATTTTGCATTTGGTTATTAAATGCGAATGGGGGATTTTCTTTTTGTCTGTACTTTGAGTTGTAATGTTGACTCATCCTTGTGCAACATTAAAACATTACTAAAATCACAATCCCAATGTTCATGTTTAGTGTTAAGAAGTGATTCTTTTTCTTGTTTTGAACCTGATTGGCCTATAACATTTTCATACAGTGTTACTATTGAGAAGTAAGTTCTATTGTACTTAAAAGGATTATGGGTAATGTATATTAGAATGTTTGCGAGAAGACATTAACATTCATTTCTCAGACAACATCGCCTCACAATGTGACATGGCTTGCAAGAACTGTCCAAACATTTAAAGAAATTACTTAAAAGTATATAAATTTCTACTTTCTCAGTGCCCGGCTGAAACATAAAACCCTTACAAAGGAGCCATGTATTCTGTAAAATATTTATTTCCTGTTATAAGAAAGAAGAAAAGGGGACCAAATCAAAAATGAATCCTGGCCAGCTTAAGGCAAAAACGAAAACGTTCACAAAGGCGAACTTATTTTTTAGTCACTAAATTCTGCGTCATAAAGGATCTGCTGGATTTTGATTTTGGTGGCGCCCCTTTTTTGAGGCGGCAGTCTTTTCAGGGCGGGGACAAAGCTGAGGAGAAACAGCTCGTCCTCATCCTGAGGCCTGTCACGGACGTCCTGTTGCTCCACTGTCTGCTCCATTTCCCTGGCCTCCCGCTTCAGCTTTCGCGGGACATCTGGACAGGTGGCGCAAGGAATGCGGCTCTGCTCTGCGTGGATTTGTACCAGGGAGGGTGCAGGAGACACCTGGATGACC
Organism: Denticeps clupeoides; assembly: GCF_900700375.1. NCBI lineage: Eukaryota > Metazoa > Chordata > Actinopteri > Clupeiformes > Denticipitidae > Denticeps > Denticeps clupeoides. The sequence continues at coordinate 950,305 of NC_041709.1, forward strand.
TTTAAGCCCAAGGGCATCTTTCTCTCTGTGGCAAACTGGGGCATTGGGGGCACCTGCTGCACTGGGGCCAGCGGAGGTGCTGAGCTGAGCAGCGGGCCTGCACCCGTCGAGGACGGAGAGGCCTTGACGTTCGTGTTGATGGGCTCCTTGATCCCCTCATCAGACCCGCAGTCGTCCCGATTAGACAGGTCTTCTGCGGTCTCCCATTCGTCCAGTTGCGAGCCCTGCCTTTCTTTGATGTACGGGTCCAGGAACGACAGGGAGTCCCGCAGGTCCCAGAAACCCGCCTTCTTCTTTTTAGTCCTCTCCAGGCGTCTGTCCCGTGCATACCGGTCCCTGATGCTCTTCCATTTGGTTTTACATTCATCTGCTACATGAAAAATTCATAGGTGTGGTTAAACCTGAACGGGTGGCATGATGAGCATACTTTTCCTTAGGTCTAGTAGCCCAATCTACCACTTTTTAAAATGATATTTACTACTTACACAAGCCGGGACTTCTTGTCTAATCTGTTATAATAATGAATAAGCTTCTGTCTGTTTTTCGTGCAACGTTTCAGTGAACGCGACAGTTCACAGCAAAACTCGTCAGGAAACTGACCCGAGCGTCCGATCTCCGCGCCGACCCGTTCCCAGGCGTCCGCTCTCTTGTCGCGGTCGCGGTACACCGGCAGCGTCACGTCGTACAGCTCCGGGTAGTTGCGTACGGTGCCGATCAAGCCTTCCAGCAGCGCCTTAAACATCCTCCAGGGAGCCCCGGGTCGGCCGACCGGCTGCGGTGCTGCCGCGTCAGATACGTTTTAGCGCCAAACGCGACGCGGGGACGCGCGACATGCCGCACTCCGCCCCAAAACACGCTTCTTGAGGACTTTTATTGGCGCAGCGTTGCGCAGCGTCGACGTCGGAGTGAACTGGATCAGCCGCACAGTTTGAAGTGGTCGTCGCGGAAGCGTTTAAAAGAAACGAGGCGCTTTGTGCACGCATGCGCAGTGCGCGGAACTCGACACATGGACGCGAGTCTGGACGTGTTTTACGCACGACGTCATCTGCGTGTCCTGCAAACGCAACAACAAACAACATCGGCTGCGAAGTTAGGTTTACAGTCTTATTTCATCCGACAGTTTTACAGTAGAAATATATTTAGAATGATATTTAGAATGTTAGAGTATTAAAATACAATATTAAATCCAAATAATATTTTCTGGTATTCTCTTGTATTGCTATATGTATTCACACTGAACGTCAGTCTTCCCTCAAAATCCTCACAGACCGCTACAAAAGCAGAAAAGCATTCTGACCGGCTACATCACTGGCAGGTAGGGCAGTTCCTCCCTCTGTGGTTATGGGTTACTATGCTGTAGATTCTTCTGGGCCTCAACCTAGACACTTCTGTGTAAAATCTGTCTAAAACTGCTCTCGCCTGTGCCATTTGTTTGACGTGTTGCCCTCAGGATTGGGCTACAGGTGCATGATAACGTGTAAGATGAGGGGCAAGACAAACAGAATCAAGTATAGTTTTAGTTCTCCAAAAGCCATTCTGAACGCTCATATAAACTGACTTCATAGACTAACACACTATGAATTCCTTCCATTCTAAAAACACTGCACATTCGCTGTATACTGTGCAATATTATTATTCTCGTTGTCCAATATCTGCTATTCACTACATATGACCACCATTACTGTGCAATATTTAAGTAACATGTACATAAGACCAAACCACTGAAATACAGTTTTACAAAGCAAACACCAGAGCATTTCAATATATTTTGTGATTTTTTTTAATGAATGTATCACCTATGGTGACATACATTTCATCCCTGATCCTGCATGTATTGTACTTTGAATTGTACATGTTTGCAACATTGTTCATTCATTGTTATTCCACAGCTCATGTGTCATCCACCCATTTTGGTGCCTCTATGGAAGAGAAGACAGACATAGAAATGCTTCAGTGACTCCATATTTCACAAAGCCATTGTCAACTCCAACCCACTTTATATCCAGGAGGAAGTGGCCGCCATGTCCAGTCCCAGGGAAGAAGCATTAATACTACTTATCCATTGTCTCTTCATCGTCTCCCATGCCGCTGTCTGTTCTGTTCATGTCCAAGAGAGTCTCCTCAATGCTGATTGCAGTACAGCTTTCGTCTTCTGCCTCATAAACCGGATTGGAGAATGCAGAGAGTGGGAGGTTGATGATGTGCATCTCTTGCTCGTATGCCCTTCGTTCTCGCTGCAGCTTCAGTTTGCAGCCCCTGCAGGAAAACAGTGAAGTAGCTGAGTAACTGAAAGAGTTCAGCAAATTAATGGTAAATATAACAAACTACTGGCTGCATTTTTGGCACACCCTCTGATTTTTAGAGAAACAAGCAATGTGCTGGTTTCTTCAACATTATTGTCCCCAGTAGGGCCATTTTGTAGTGAGAACAGGTAATATATGTCAGTGCGCTAAACACACACCTGATCTTTCTTAAGGCTAAATAATGTGCATCTACAGACAATAAGATGCTGAAAACCATAGTTACATTTGTTTGAGGTATGTTTCTTGAAATACATTTCAGAAAAAGCAGTGTGTTGTTCTATAAATAAACCATCATTCCATCCGAATAAAAATCTTTTTTTACCAGAAATAAAAGCAGTATGTAGACTCAACCATTATACTGAACAATGGCTGTGTTATCTCAAGTCTTTCCTTCAATTCTACTTACTTGTGATATAGGTAGCCCAGAGATATTCCTGATCCAAGCAGAATGATGGTGATCATCAAGACAAGCCCAAGAACATGTCCTGGACATGAAATATTTATTTTTCAAGTAAATATGAGTTGCATGAGATATTTCTAAAATATAATGTACATTGAAATAAGGATCAAACAGTATAAAACAACAAAAATAAAATCAGCCCAGTTCTCAAATTTACCCAGAAGGCCAAGGTTTCTTTCCCCTCGAGGCCCTGTGCCGCCTCCCCATCTGATGTCTAGTTCGGGTTTCACTGCAGTGCTCTCTTTCTGCGCAGGAGGGGCGTCCATCTGCTCTGTTCGGCCATCACCAGAAGAAAGTGATGGGAAGAGCTCCGTCCCTGCCACTGGGGAAGAATGTGCACCTGACGCTCAGTGACAGTTTCTATGTAACTATGGAGCAGAAAGATGAGGAAATATAATAATAAAAAATTTCAGATCTGCAATGTTTACTGTATTGATTCTATGAATATTATCCATTGCCTGGACAAGCAGCTGAATTAATGTTTATTTATGAGTCCATTAAATTGCACTCTTAGATGTGGCAAAGACAGTGAAGAAAAAAAACACTAAAATCACTAAATGCATCATACGTACCCAAAGGGTCTTTATGGTATTCTGACACATTGTAGGCTATGGTTGAATTTTGCCATTTCTCCCCAACTTAAAAAATGTGAGGGAAAAAAAAGTCAACAAAATTATTCTGATATCAGATGAAACAAATACCGATCCAGTCCAAAAGAATTTATTTTAGTGATGTTGCTTCTGGCATTTAATTAAATTGCTCTTCATTTTTAAATACATGCAAGTAGGCTGACTTCTTATGAAAATAAGTAAATGCAGATCAACCAGAGACCATGCAGATGAAGTGATCACAACTTACCAATAAATAAATGACAATACCATGTTTCTTCAGCAAAGTATTACAGTGAGAAATGTCTTACCGGAGAAAGACCAGAAGCTGACCAAGAATGTGATAAGCAGGAAAAAGGGTTCATGGAAGATCATGACAGTAATGAGTCGCTTATAAAAAGGAAATGTAACATGGTGAGAGCGCTCCTCTGTGCTCAGTCTGCAGTGCCTGTGGTAAGCAGTAACTGGAGAATATTGTCCCGCATGGGCTCAAGGTCCTATTTATTTATATATTTTTGTTGGCTTATTTATTTATTTTTTATATTTCTTTTCTATTTCACAGCATTCTTAACCAGAATGACATGACACTACAAACATAATGCATTTTAACCTTAATTGCTTCCCTGTCACAGTAGTGTTTAATTTATGTCTTACGCTGTCTTTTCTTTAATAAGCATTTATGTTTAATCATGAATTCATGAACCAGTTAATGAATATTCATTATGTGTTAATACCTTTTCTAACAGTTTTGAGTGAACATTAATGCATTGAGAGAAAAAAAACATAACTCTATGTCTCAAATGGCCCTGCTTTACCCAGGCATACACTAAGATGATAATACTAAGTCCCTGTAATGAATTTAATGCCACTCTAGCCTTGTGAACATGATAAGGATTCCCATTGAAAAATCACAAAGAACTGCGATAGCTATCTCACCTGCCCTAAAACTATGCTTCAGCAATCTTTCGGCCATTAAACTGGGTGAAAAGGATGAGGTGGTGTTTATTGTTATCTGTTTTTAGACTCCTTATCTGTGAGGATTAAGACAGATTTTGAAAATCCATTAATTCCTGGACGGAAGCGAGCACAATCCCTCATATGAAATCAGGGGATTTGTCAGGAAATATACAACACGTAGACCTAATAGCTTTGCCTGGGTGGTGTGCAGGGGTCTGAGGACTGGCACTGAGTGACTGCATTCTGGAGATAAGGCGTGCTCATGGTTTGCGCAGGAGGGTTGTGTCACAGCAGCTATACCACAGTGATGTATACCTTAATAACTTATGATAATAACAGATTATAGGTTTTCATTATCGCAGCATTTTAGTGGTCGTCCCAGCCTAATGGGATATTCTGTCTCTTAATTCACTGTTGGAGGATAATGAATAATATATGTCATATATATAGCATGAACACATTTGCTTTGATGAATAAATATGGAATAAATGTATGGACAAAACAAAAATGTAACAGAACAAATAAACATATTTAAAATGATCTGAAATGCCCTAGAATATATAAAGCATTTCCCCAGTATTATAATACAGAAAATAAGAGAAAATTGAGTTATATAGACATGCACATCTAGAAACCAATGCTGTGCAGCTGTGATGTTTAGTATGAGTGTGTGTGTGTGTGTGTGTGTGTGTGTGTGTGAGTGGGGGGTTCCAGTCTATGATCATACCACAGCTGGCGAATAGACATACAAAAGCCTTATCCTAACCCTAAGGACCTGTACCTCAAAACCATCTCCAAATCCAGGCCTAATCTAATACCAGGCAATCTATCCCTTTTTCTAAAACCACAACAATAAGGATTTCAGCGGCTCTATTCCCCTAATTTAATACAGTGAAATCTGATTTCTTTTTTGGGAAAGGTAAGATTAGTCGAATCGCTCATTCACACTAACACCTTCACAAACTGGCCAGATTAGCCCGGATTTTAGCTTCCACCACTTTATATTTCTCTGTTGTAAAGTATACGGGGATTACGATTTGTCCTTTTTAAAATGGAGTGAGAAAAAGCAGTGGGTTTAACACAGAACGGGCAGGAAGCGGAGAAGGAAGGAACCTAAAAGCTTGACAGCCACCAGGACCATAAAAATCTGTATGACACCGGGACCAAACATGGATGAGGCTGTGCACACAGACAGGAGGAAGCTGACATTTACCATTGAGAGCATTTTGAGCCGAGGCCCTGAGAGCGGCGACAAGACCGGGGCCTCCAGCGCTCCACGGCTGGAGGAATCCAAAGCAGACGGAGCGAACCATGCAAGCGGCAAAACCGAGTCTCTGCAGCCCACCTGCGCCTGCTACTGCTACTGCTCTCAGTGTGGAGAGATGCTGCACACGGACTACATCCCAGCCGCACGTAAGCAACAGACTTATATCTCAAATACCACCTTAACCTCCTTTACAGCCTTTTTACGTTTTTTCATCAATGTCTTATCTATATTAGCTTCTATTTAGTTGGGCCTGCACTGTAACTGAAAAAGTATGGTCATGCGAAGGAATGTGTGCAATATAGAATCACATGGCGCATGACCTTATGTAGCCTCCATTGCAGCATGCCAGTTTTCGTGGGCCAAGCAGCTGTATGCTGGTGCACAGTCGACGGGTGACGGTCCAGGTCCAGGGCAGGAGCAGCTCGGCCAGATTCAGAGGCGCGTCCGGCGCCACCGCACCATTTTCACAGAGGAGCAGCTTGATGCCCTTGAGGAGCTGTTTCTGCAGAACCAGTATCCAGACATCAACACACGCGAACAGCTGGCACAGCGTACACACCTGCGAGAGGAGAGGGTAGAGGTGATACTTTTTTGCTTTGTAGAAAATGACAGATTGCCCGTGTCATTCTTCACATGACAAACTATACCACAAATACGGTTTTATTATTATAATACAAAGTTGAAATAGAAATAGTATAGAAAATGTTAAAGAAAATATTGAATTATACAATATGCTGGATATATCTTACATGGGCCTTTTTTACAGTCACAAAAATATAATTTTTCCTTAATACGACAAAACTGCTTTGTCTTTCTCTTTATTCAGGTATGGTTTAAGAACCGAAGAGCAAAATGGAGACGGCAAAGGAGGATTACATTTGGTCTTCAAGATCCCAAACACTGGAAATCTGTTCACCAAAGTGAATAAAGTATCTGGACATGGAGAATTTGAACAGGATATGTGGATGCTCTTTTTTTCAGAAACTGAAAGCTTATTTCTTTATGTGAATACATTTTCTGTTATGTTCTGCTGTTTAATTGTTTGGTATATGTTTCTTGTCACTATTAAAGTCTAAAATGAAGTGTTCGTAGACAGCTTTGAAGTGTACTAATATAAACATGTTGCATATATAATGAGGCATTAAGCATAAAACGAAAATGCATTAATATTGTGCAACATGAATACCATCCCGTTTCTTTAAAAGGTGAGTTATGGATAATACAGTGAAATGCTGTAAAATGTACTTTTATTTCTTGATTTCGAGTTGTGTAATGGTGCCTTCTGCCTTCCTTTCCAGAAACGCAGACTTCTCCTACAGAAAAACGGTTGTTATTGATAGCCACCTGACGTAAAATGAGAGCCACCTGACGTAAAATGACGTAAAATGTCGCATACGCTGGTTCTTTACCGTAGTGTTACATGTAAACGCTCCACTCGATTGTACGAATGGAGTTACCGTAATGACACCGTGACGCCCGTAGGGATTACACCGGTCGGTACACGGACCAGGCACCTTTCTGCCAGCTTGGGAACGTGAACAAGTGAGTGAATTATAATACAGTGCTGCCGGTGAGGGCGAAGGGCGTAAAGTCTGGGGAAATTTTGTCGAATGTTGAAGGAAACTAGCGGCAAGTAACTTAGCAGCTACGCTAACGTTAAATTAGCAGGCTAACACCTTGCATCACCCGCGTGCATTAAAGATACGAAGATTTTATTTTACATCTCAGCAGTGACTGAGGTAAAAAAAAATATCGGCATTTAATAATTTCCAGGTGTCTTGCTAGCTAAATACGCTGTCCTGAAAAGGTTTGACTTTACTCACACAGCTTTATGATGCTGATTTACTAGGTAGTTTTCCCCTGAACGTTTGTGTTCACTCTTAACATTGAATAGTCAGTGAGTTTGTGGCATTATGATTATGAACCTAAATATGTTTTTTTTCCCACTTTAACATTTGTTGGAGCACGAAAATAAAACCATAACGCTGACTGTTGACCTATTACTGTGTTTGACAGCGCGATCATGTCACAACCGACCGCTTCATTCTCTAAACATGCTGCGGTTAAAAATAAGCAGAAGGGTGGTCCCAGGGCCAGGGGACTCCAAGACATTCACGTCGACGAAGAGGTGAAAATTGCTGTGAACATCGCTCTGGAGAGGTTTCGTTTAAGCGATCAGAAAGGTACGTCCTGTTGATTTCCTCCTCCCATAATTCACATCATGGAATCTTTATTGCAGCCACCTGGTCAGTAATACTACAGTAGCGTTATAAGTAGCAATAAAAGTTAGCCTTTGGAATATGAGAAGAGCCAGTAGAACGTCTTATGGAAATTGTTGTCGTTGAATACAGAGATGAAGTTCCCGCCCTGCTTTACTTGCACTGACAGGGCATTCGTACACCGATTAGCCCAGTCACTGGGGTACATTTCTAAAAGTCGTGGGTAAGTGTTGCTGTCCAAATAACTGCACGTTATATGTGTCTTTGGGATTGCTATGGATGATTTGCCCTAACCGTGGTGTCATTACAGAAAACGCTTTGACCGAATCCTGACTATAAGGAAGAAAGATGGGTCTGAGAAACCCCAGTCCACCATGATCTTAAACCTGTCCCAAAGCTCCAGGCAGGTGCTGCGTATCCTGCTCCAAAGATTCCCAGTGACCAGCAAAGAGGTCGCAGAACTTTTGCCACCTTCTGAGCGAGGAGTATTTGTAGCCATGGAGACCGGTGAGAGACTGCCCTGTCTGTCACGGATACAGTCAGTGTCACTCCTGTAACAAGGGTTTTTGCAATTTAAAGTACAACTTCATTTAAAATGCTTAACTCTTGAGGGGGGTTTGGTTCTGAGTTCATTATTTACCAATAGCAAAAGTATGCAAATTATTAAACCTTATATTCCTTGACTCATTAACTGTGTGGGGTGATGGAGCGCTTTTTCAACCTGAACCTGAAGCTAGGTAGAGTTGGAAAGCTCTGGAAAATATCTTGTGTGGTACCAGTGCCAAAGACTTCACAACCCAAGGACGTCAACAGCTACATGCTGGTGACTCTGACATCCCACTTGAGGAAGACCCTGGAGCGGCTGGTCTTTTGGAGTGAAGGGCCCATTCTTGAATACCTTTTATGACTGGCGGCCTCAGATATTTTTTTTATGGTGTGGACTGCTGGGGTGGTAGCACCTCTGCTGGGGACAGAGGTGCCAGCTCTGTTCTAGGATGCCCTCTGGACCCAGTGGAGGTGGTGAGTGAGAGGAGAATGGTGGACAACATCTCCCACCCCATGCAGGAGACCCAGACAGCACTGAGCAGCTCCTTCAGTGGCACGGAGAGATTCAGAAGATCACTTTGTATTATACTGGCATAGTCTTTATGCTATTTGTTTTTTTGCTGCTCTTATCTTGCATTGTCCACTTTCTGCCGTGACAATATAAATTTCCCACTTGTGGGACTAATAAAGGATCATCTTATCTTATTTTCTCTCTCTTCTCTTATGATATAATTTTTTCATTGTCTTCACACAGTACACACCCTCCCTCTGCGTTTGACCTGCAGAAATATGAACACCACACTGGGGATCAAGCGTTTTGCGCTAAAAATCATGACTGAGCTTCTTATGTTTTTTGCAGATAACATCCTGGACAAGAACAGAACCAGTAGGTTTCTAAACACTGGCACTCCTCAGGTACCTCCAATGAGGAGGTCATCTGAATTGGAATGCTTTCGCCGTACCCTGCCTGTTTATGAGCGTCAGGAGGAGCTTGTCAGGACCATTAAGGCGAATCAGGTGGTCTTGCTGGTGGGGGAGACGGGGTCTGGCAAAACTACCCAGGTCAGATATGCGATGCTTCAGAATTGGCTTTCAACTTTCTACTTTAACTGAAGGTATTTTATCTGATTTCGAGACTATGATATTTTTCCGCAGCTTCCACAGTTCCTTCTGGACGACTGCAGCCGAAATGGGATCCCATGTAGAATCTTTTGCACACAACCCCGGCGGCTGGCTTCCATCACAGTGGCAGAACGAGTGGCAGCAGAGCGAGGGGAAAGCATCGGGCAAACTGTCGGCTACCAGATCCGCCTGGAAAGCAGGTATGAAATGGGGGGAAAACAATTACACTGCTGTAATAGAACTGATTTAAAAATCAGTCATGTATTATTGTTCAATTTGTGATACAGCCTGAATTTAGACCTTTTACTTCCTTAGTGGCCTTGGTCTCTGGAATCCCTTTTAAAGTTGGATTTAAACATTTACCACGCTACCTTTTCAGAGTTTCTCCCAAGACCCTCCTTACCTTTTGCACTTGTGGGGTTCTGCTGCGCACCCTAATGGCGGGAGATTGTGCCTTATCAACGGTCACTCATGTCATTATGGTTAGTTTGATCCTATATTTGTCGGAGATGTGGGTAACAGTCAGTGAACAGGGGTAACAGATAGTATTAATTATGATACAAATTACTGAAAGTCCTTTAATTTAGGGGGCATTCACACCTCTTGTTTGCTTTGGTCCATATCGGTCTGCGAGTCTCTAAAACTATAATTTCCCCTTTTGGTGCTAAATGCATTGCTCCATATATCGCAAGAACTTTCTCTCTGCTGATTGGTCAGATTTATCGCCACAACAGGTCAATACAGGAAGTAGATCTGCTCATGTGGACTGTATTTGCGTGAAATTGGAGGGACATAATTGAAGTAAATTTATGCAGGTTGGCTGTTGATTTTATATTTTATTACATGCATTTACTGTTTTAGGTAAAGCGTACATTTTTAAAATGTAGCTGGGTTACGTCTTGACAACAACATGCTGATGCACCGGAGGCGCTAAGACAGCACAGGAGGTGGCGTGCATTAATCATACGGAACTGTGGAAAATTTACCCATAATTCACAGTTCTCAGATAATGTGATCGCATTTGGTCCTGTTTTGGTTCGGTACACATTCTCACCTGGTGGAACGCAGCAGATTTCGCGATTTGATTCGAATCGAGACCACCTCTTTTCATGGTTCTCGGTGTAGTTGTTTTGGGGCGTGCCCTAGTGCATTTACTGTGTTTACACCGGACAAAACGAACCGCACCAAAGGGGGAAAACGAAGTTGAGTTTAAATGAAGGTGTGAACGTGCCCTTATAAAGGACAATACCTTTGTGATTTGTTGCAAAATCATCTTGCAGGATGAAGTGCATGAGAGAGATGGACTGAGTGACTTCCTACTGACCAAAATGAGGGATCTGCTCCAGAAGATGCCAACTCTGAGACTCGTCCTCTCCAGTGCTGCTTTGGACACTGACCTTTTTGTTCGATACTTTGGATCCTGTCCCGTTATTCACAGTGAGTGCTCTGCTTTGAACACCACTTTATGTCTCTTGTGTCAATTCTAATAATCCCACATTTAAAATATACAAATATAATCTTTTCAAGTTAAAGGAAGGCCATTTGAAGTTAAACATCTGTTTCTGGAGGACATCCTTCGGACTACTGGCTATGCAAACAAAGACATGCTGAAGTACACGAAGGAAATGCAAAAGGGTGAGTCCCATGTATTCATTACTCAGAATTTTGGAGTAATCGAATTTTGGCATTTGGAGTAAGCTAATTACTCATAACTAAAGGTGTAAACCTTCACTGTGCCCCTGATTCAATTTGATTACGATTATCAATGCCTCAATTACCAATGCATCCCATCAATTTTTCTACATTAACTCACATTAAACTATCAAACACGTCAGTGAGATGAGAGTTAAGGCCTCAGTCAACAAGCAAAATCATTATGATATAATCAATTATGTTGGACTTTAACGGTTTATTGCGGTTGCAATGTGTCTAGTCACAAGTACCAGCGAAAAAATCTACATATACACAAACATGACATTTAGGGGTAGACCGGTCAGGAAGAATCACATGGGGAGAGAGGAGGAGAGTAAAAAAAAATTTATATGATGTCCTATGATGAAGATATTGGAATTAAACGTTTCATCCTGCTCTGGTTTTCGGAAAATATGTTTTTATTAGTGAATAAAGCACAAAATGAAGCTGCAACTAACTTTTTATGGTTTGCTTATATTCACTTACAAAACTATATAATAAATAATTTTTTTCCATTTACATCGTTTTAATTTTGTGCTCGCTGGCAGTGGAGAAACAGCAGAGCTCTTTGGCTGAATGGTGCAACGCACGCGAGGGAGCCGCCAGGATGGAGCGCAACAAGTACAAGATGGCTTCATGCATACTTCAAGAGAGTGATCTACTGGACGATTGGGGCGACAGTGTGTTCAACCAACTAGTAGGGCATCATATTCTTTCTTTTTGCTGTTGTTGTATTAATAGCACTAAAGTAAGGCTAAATTAAAATGTCATGTACTTTTAGCAATGTGTCTGCAATTGAAGATCTGCAATTAAAGATTTGATCATGTATTAATTATTTAGTGTATTATTTTAGTTTTGACTTTGAATACATTTGACATTGATCCTTTTTATGCTGAACAGATTGAAAAAGATATGGCATCTTTGGACCCCAGGTTAGTGCAGGAAATGGACTCCTGCATTTCGGGCATTTTTCTGAATGAAGATCCAGATGCGTTTGTCCAGCTATTCAACCTCATCTTGACTGAGAATGTCAGCGGTAAGACTAGTTTTACATTGCTTCACTAATTTCAAATCTTGCCATCTTTGTCTTCAGCGTATAATCTAATTAATTACTTGGTTATTATACCATACTTAATATACCTTGTTATACTTACGCATACAACACTTTTGTATGGTTTTAATCTTTTACTTCCTGATTTGAAATCCACCCAAACCATGAGCGCAGTGGATTACAGGCACAGTGAGACAAGCGTCACACCTCTGATGGTGGCCGCGGCGAGGGGCTTCCTGAGTCAGGTGGAGCAGCTGCTCAGCATGGGTGCCAGTGTGACCCTGAAGGCTTCCAATGGCTGGTGAGGATATCTGAACATGCATATCTTTTTCACATATCTGTACAAAATAAAAGAGTACATTTCAGAGTCAGAACTTGTCTTTGTTTTTACCTCCATTATTTGAATTACCGAATGTCTACAGTATGTATTATGTGAGTGCTGTATTTGTATGTTAAGATTTTGCTGCTTTGTTTTAGGACCGCTTTTGACTGGGCTGAGCACTTCAAACAAACTGACATGGTGGACCTTCTGGAGGCTTTCATGTAAATAAAGCATCAAATCTGAGTGTAACAACTGTATCTAGTGATAGTGACACTCTGGACTTATTTCCTGGAAAACATGACAGATTGTGCAAATTAGAAATTGTTGTTGAGTTTAACATTCCTTTGTTCTGTCCTGAAGCTCTTCACAGGAGATGGGGAAGCTAAACGAGTCCCCACTGGTGCAGTCAGGCAGCTCAGAGCTGAGCGCTGAAGACCAAGAGCTCCTCAAAGCATACCACAACTGTTTTGATGATGAGAAGGTGGACCTGGACCTCATCATGCACCTGCTTTTCAATATCTGCCAGAGCTCAGATGAAGGTAAGTGGATTACCACCCTGTCCTCTGTTTACCTGAGTGATTTCTCAAAGTGTTGGTTCAACTTGTAACATTGCAGATGGTGATTGCACCCTGTGGGGCAGTGGTGGCCTAGCGGTTAAGGAAGCGACCCCGTAATCAGAAGGTTGCTGGTTCGAATCCTGACCCACTGAGGTGCCACTGAGCAAAGCACCGTCCCCACACACTGCTCCCCGGGCGCCTGTCATGGCTGCCCACTGCTCACTCAGGGTGATGGGTTAAATGCATAGGACAAATTTCACTGTGTGCTGTGCTGCTGTGTATGTGACAATCACTTCACTTTCATACTAGAGAAGTTTAATATTTAAAAACTGCTACAAATAAAATCAAAGTGATGTCACCCATGGTAAATGGGGCATGAAAATATTCTTCTTGACGAGGAGGGAATTTAGATTTGGCAGATTCTCTTATCCAGAGTGACTTACTTTAATATGTCCATTCTTGAAATCCTTCATTCGGTTCACTGGGACCTCATGTGTAAATACCACTAGCTTAAATACTTAGTACCTAACAGTTAGTTGTTTTTTTTTAAATATACGTAAGAGCCATTTTTAAACTATAAATTAAACTTAAATTATAAAAGGAAGATTTTTAGCTTGAGTTTGAAGATCTTGATGTTGGAACATCTACAGGAATAATAGAAAGAGTTTGAGAACCACTGGTTTACCCTGAGAGCAAATTTTGTAAAGCATGCAACCAAATATCTTTTGTAGAAGAATGTCAAACAGTTAAGCATGTGATAGCCCACATCATGTATTTATTATGTTCTGCAGTGAAATCTTTAGCTCATTCAACTGATCCTATACTCATATTTAAGTTCCTGCTTTAATATGCACAATTCTAGGTGCTGTTTTGATATTCCTACCCGGATATGATGAGATTGTGTCATTGCGGGACCGTATTCTCTATGATGATAAAAGATTTACTGACCACCCTCAAAGGTACAGTTTGGCTTGATAAGGTAATAAAATAAATTTAGAAAATCTTGATGTGTTTACAGATATAACCTTCTCTGCTCAGGTACTTGGTATTTACACTACATTCCAACATACAGACATCAGACCAGAAGGAAGTGTTGAAAAAGCCTCCTGTTGGTGTCCGGAAAATTGTGAGTCCCCATTGTAAATAATGTCATAATGCAGAGTACAGGAGGGAAAATTGGTTTATGTTTGTGAAATGTGTTTTGCAGATTCTCTCAACTAATATTGCTGAGACAAGCATCACTGTGAATGATGTGGTGTTTGTCATTGACTCTGGCAAGGTGAAAGAGGTACGAGGCAATTCCTTAATAGGATTTATGTTCTAATTTTATGTAACGTCAACAAACTTCAACCAGCAAATCTTACAGTTAGAATCAGCACAATGTGCTGGTGTTAGCTGTTGATGAGTTAATGGAAGAACTAATTGAATACAACTACACAGGGATGTAAAGTCATACCATCCTGAGTTTAATCTAGATATAACATTTATGTTTTCTTATTCACAGAAATCGTTTGATTCGTTGAGTAATGTGACCATGCTGAAAATGGTATGGATTTCAAAAGCAAGTGCACTTCAGAGGAAGGGGAGGTATGCTCTTTTCATTCCACAGCTGTTTTTATTTAGCATAAAGTAGAGTTTAGACTTCAGTTAGCACTGCATGTCAAGAGATCAAGAGCCTCTAAATTAGAATAGTTTTTGGGTCGTAAATGCAGTGACATTGTTTATTACAGGTAGCTAGTAATGGTTAAGACTATATAAAATTCTGCGTGATACTGGCAGTTAAATGTACAGTTTTCTTTTAAACTTTTGATAGAGCTGGCCGCTGCAGGCCAGGGATATGCTTTCACCTCTTCAGCCGACTGAGATACAACAACATGCTGGAGCACCAAGTGCCCCAGCTGCTGCGCATGGCTCTGCAGGTATATGTGACCTCTGTCTCACCAATACACACCTGGTCCAAAGCATAGATCATGTACAGTGCCTTGCAAAAGTATTCACCCCCCCCCCTTTATTTTTTTGTTTCCCCACAATCTGGAACGAAAAATAAGGTTTGCACCATTACATTCACGAACATGCCCACAACTTTGAAGATGTTTTTTTTTTTTTTGTGAACCAACAGAAGATAGGACAAAATTACAGAAGTGCCCATTGAAGTCAGCACTTTGTACAGTCACTTTTTGCAACAAAAAAAGTTCCAACATCCCCCTTAAACCTCTTGAGTGTTTCTTTAGCCAAATGCTTCAGGTCATTGTCCTGCTGGAACCAAAGGGAGTAAATACATATGCATGCGCAAATTTTATATATATCATTGCATATACTCATTCTTTTCAGGAACTCTGTCTTCACACCAAGCTGCTGGCCCCCATCTCCTGTACCGTTGCTGAGTTCCTGTCCAAAGCACCTGAGCCTCCTCACATGCTCTCAATCAAAAATGCAGTGCAGATGCTGAAGGTAGGCTCAACATTTTTCATCCAGTAGAATGGTTCTAAGGCATCAGTGTAGATATCTGAGTGTATGTCCTCCAAAATGTACTGAAGATACTGCATTCAATATGAACAGTGTTTGGAAGTGAGGAAATAAAAATTATGTATTGAATTTTATTGATTGCCTTTTGGCTGAATGTGGCGTTTATTCTTTTGTGTTAATGTCAATGAACTGTTGTCAGTGCGCACTTCCCTATCTCTTTCCTAGACTATTGATGCTATGGACCCCTGGGAAAACCTGACTGAACTGGGCTACCACCTCACTGACTTGCCAGTGGAGCCACACCTGGGCAAAATGGTGCTATGTGCTGTGGTGCTTAAGTGTCTGGACCCAGTCCTGACCATTGCATGTGCTCTGGCACAAAGGGACCCATTTGTTCTGCCCGCTCAGGCTTCACAGAAGAGAGCAGCAATGATCTGCCGGAAGCGCTTCTCTGCGGGCACCTTCAGTGACCACATGGCCCTCCTACGAGCCTTCCAGGTCTGGTTGTTTACAGCTCTTACATTTACAAAATGCAGTGGTTTTGATGCATCTGGTAATCGTTCTGACATACATTCTGATGCCAACTGTATCCTCATGAATAAATCTTCAAGGTTAAAATTGGTTCACCCAAACCATGTATATTAAGGGAAGCATAACTGAGGTTTGAAACTGTATAAGAACTCGTATAACGCAGGATTCTTTTTCCCTCAGCCATTTCATGTCCTCATATTTTTTTTGTTTTGGTTTTTTATGTGACTTCTTAGGCATGGCAAAAAGCTCGCAGTGATGGTTGGGAGCGAACGTTCTGTGAGAAGAATTTCCTGTCCCAAGCAAACATGGAAATTATTCTTGGGATGAGAACTCAGCTGCTGGGCCAGCTAAGGGCCATAGGTAGTCTTCTTTTCACCACTCTTGTCACTGTAGCATCTGCATTGCCGTTATTCTAGACGGTACAAGGACCAGCACGCTCATGAAAACATCTAAACAAATGAACTTTTTATCAAATAAAAACAAGCTGCCCTGCCCCGCCCCAAGGTTTTGTCCGAGCACGTGGTGGTGGTGACATCAGGGATGTGAACCTGAACTCTGAAAACTGGGCCGTGGTGAAGGCTGCACTGATGGCTGGGATGTACCCCAACATCATCCATGTTGACCGAGAGAACTGTGCTCTCATGGGTGCCAAAGAGAAGAGGGTCCGTTTGCACCCCACCTCTGTCATCAGCCAGATGCAGTTAAAGAAGGTTAGTCTAGCCATGCATTATAAAAACAATTTAAAATTCTCTGAAATTATATGTATGTATTGTTCTTAATATCCTAGAAGTAGTACTGCTAGTTTCAGCTACTGTGTGTTATTTATATTAATAAATTGAATACAGTATATTTTACTGTAGACTAGGTGAGCCAAATATATTATGAGGAGGTTGATTTATAGCTGTTCTAGATTAACAAATAGCACTACAAGCCTGAGTGAAAATACGCATTTTTGATTTTGGGGTTCAGTGCTCAGTAGGCCTTATCATACAGGATTCATGTGGTTCTTTTCCCTCCATTCTCAGATTCCCCCTGCCGATGGGCAGGTGTCCGCTGTCCAGTCCTTGCCCACTGATTGGCTGATTTATGATGAAATGACTCGCGCTCACAGGATCGCCAGCATTCGCTGCTGCTCTGTGGTCACCCCACTGACTGTGGGGGTTTTTGGAGGCTGTGCCAGACTCCCAGTCAGTGCCGTTCAGGAACCTGTAGTTCAGAAAGGTATCAGCAAGTCCTCTTTCTTAATTTACATCATTTACATAACTACTTGTTTGTTAAATTGTCCTAAATACATTTTTATTTACATGCACCCTTTTGAAGTTGTGAAGATGAGCAGATTTGTTTGGAGACTGCCATGTTCATGTGTTCGAGTACAAACGGCTAAACCTAAACTACCCTCTGTGACAGATGATGAGAATGGGGGCAGTGACAGTGGGGAGGAGGACCGCTCCACAGCTCACCTCTTCCAGATGAAGATTGATGACTGGGTGCATTTCGGGCTCGACCAAGAGGTACACAAGCGTAGGAATTATCCCGACATGATTTTAAAACGTCTTGTGTGAACTTGCCTCTTTATTTTTGACTTTTTTTCTCTCCTTCTTTGTCTCAGATGTCCAGGCTAGTGTTCCAGCTGAGGCAGAAGTGGCACAGCCTGTTTCTGCACAGGATACGTGCTCCCTCCAAACCAATGTCCCATGCGGATGAATCCACTATACAGGCCTTGGTCTCCATTCTGACAGCTGAGGAGCAGGCAGTCAACCTGCAGCAGCCTTCTGGCATCGGCCAGAGACCCAGACCAATGGCATCAGATGAACCCCAAGCATCATGCTCCTGGAGGAACAGTCATGGACATAAGACTGACTCAGTGCAGTCTGAGCATGACCCTCACATGACTCAAAGGTTGGCCATTATGCACTCATTGTGAGGGCTGTGTAGTGAAATCGAGGGCCCTCTTTTTTTTTTTTTAAATAATATTTTTTTGTTTCATTTGCTCTCTATGCTATTGAATATGGAAACATCTCAAACTTTTTTTTCCCCCTTGTTATCTGAAGACCCCCCAAGTTATCCCCTGCCTCAAAGCAGGAATGCCTGCAGCCCAAAGGTCACAGGGAGAAAGGGATGACCCACTACAGACAGCCAGATAAGCACACAGCCAAGTCAGCAGAGAGCAACACTTTAAACAGGTCCTCTCCCAGCCCCTCTTCTGCATCCTCCGGGATGGTGAGTCCTGTTCTCTTCAGACAGAATGGAAGCTTCCGTTCCCAGCTCACTACGTTTAGAGTGGGTGTGATGGGGCGGCACGGCTGATTTAACCATGTGTGAGGTGTACACTGACCGTTCACTTTTGTTGCAGGGCTCCAAAACCTCCTTTCTCAGGTCCAAAGCCCCTGTACGTTACTTCATCATGAAGAGCAGCAACTTGCGTAACATCGAGCTCTCCCAGCAGATGGGCATCTGGTCCACCACGCCCATCAACGAGCTGAAGCTCAACCGCGCCTTCCTGGACGGCAGCCTAGTCTTCCTCATCTTCTCTGTAAAGGGCTCAGGGCACTTCCAGGTGAGAACAAATGAAGTCGTGGTTGGAAATTTGCAGGGTCTCATTTGAAAAAAACATACACATCGTGGCACCACTAGATGGTGGAACACCCATTCTTGTAATATTCCTGTAATATATCTTTAATATTACCATAGAAATGTAATAACATGACATTGTCTAATCCCTGTGGAGAACTTTTAATATTAGTACTAATATTGGAGACTATGTTGTCATTAACTTTGTCATTGTACATACTGCTGGCATTGTTTTTGTCAGCGAAATATATGACAAAAGCAACGTCTGCATTCACCAGGCATCTGGCGTGATCCTGCTCTGTGTTTCTTCGTCAAACAATGAGGAAAAACTCCTCAATCTGACAAAGAATGTTGTTTATGCACGCATAGTCCAGTCGTTTTTTCAGGTAGAGATATTTGTGTTTTTTCCAAGCAGCTACTGGCTCGCTACTACGGAGCCCCTAAAGGACAATGAAATGGAGAAAAATCCTGTGCACACAAGTCTAGGACAGTTATTTTAGTATTTCTAAAGCTTCTGTAAAATAACCCCCAATAACTCTCGGGTCACTGCTTGTTTTGTAGGAATTCAGACAAATTATTATTCATAAGACGCCGTATGTCCCACATCACTGTCTTAACAATGCTATAACGCTAGAAGAGAGCCAAACGGCCATTGTCTTCAATTCAAAGCAAGGGATCATTACATAGCCATATTCATAGCTTACCCTCTGCCCCTGGTATAATATGAACATGTTTCTGGTACATCCCACCTCTACATCCCAGGAGTGCTGAGAATATTATTTTCTGTCAGGCCTTGTAACTTTACTTTACTCATTACAGCACTTTTACAGTTGATCCATCTGAGTAATGTGATGTTGACTCTAGCCCTAGTCTGTTTTTACTCTTAGTCTTGGTGTTGGTCTCTCCTTAATGGGTCTCGGTCTCTGTCTTGGTACCCTCAAGTCTCAGCAATATCTTGATACCCTCTGGTCTCTGCAATGTTTTGTTTCGGTTTAGGGGGTCTTTACTACAATACCAGAATGTCTCAATGTGCTTTGACAGGCTCTAAAGTTGACACCCCTGACACTTTGACCCTTTCTGCACACAAGAAACTAATTGGAGCAGGGTTGGTAATGATTTGTCCAAGAATTGTTGGATTGCTAAAGGGAAAAACGCTGTGCAGTAAAAAGGATCTGTCCACATTTGAAGGCACTGGACAGAGCAGAGTAGGTTTTAGGAAGGCTGTTCCAAAGCATGGGAGCTCTGTAACATATATGTTATTTTATATATTTTTATTCTCTCACTACAGGGCTATGCTAGAATGACATCTGAAATTGGTCCAGAGAGGTGCCAGGAGTGGGGCTCTGCTGGGCTTGGGGGTGTTTTCACTGTGGAGTGGATGCATAAGGAGAGCCTGCCCTTCCAGTGCACTCACCAGCTGTGCAACGCCTGGAACGACAACAAAAAGGTGCAGATTAGCAGAGATGGACAGGTGGGTGCGACGCTCACTATAGACTAGAAAATGTATAGGCAACAAATGCACCAGATATGGGTACAACAAGGCTTTTGTCTTTCTTTGGGGTTGTACAAGGGCTACACGGATAAGCGATTGCAATGTGATAGATGGCACTGGCTTGCATATCAATAAAAACTCACATAAAATTACAAATAACAAAATCTTTAATTTCAAAGTGAAACCTACTAACTTCTTATAACAACTTGAAATTCCCAGTGCTTTTAAAATAAGATAAGAAAGAACTTTATTTATCCTGAGGGAAGTTCTTCTTTCTTCTAAAAGCATGCTTAAAGCAACAAGAGAAAATAACAACAGAACAGTAGTAATTGTGCAAAAAAATTTAATCTCAATGTAATAAATAATAAATTGCTATGACTAGTATAGTAAAGTGAATATAGATCAGGTTATTTGAAACATTGACAGTGTTGTACCGGTAGTGAATGTGGCTGCCTGATCTACAGAGTTTTGTGCGGCGCGACCTCCGGCAGCCTGATCTTTATCTGATTGTCCAGAGATCTACAATGCGACATTATCATCTTACTGGGAGTTAAGAAAAACATGTGTACTTCTTTTGTGCTGAGTCCCGCAGCGAGCGCAGGACGTTCGGTCTGAAAACCGATTTAGATTTTCTCCAACGAGCAAAAAAAAACGCTGTGTTCAGTCCACTGCTGATTTGTATTACAGTAGAACATTAATGTCAGTTCAGTTCTTTACCTTCGGTCACTGCAGTGAAATTAGACATTTAAACACAGAAAGCGGCTGCAAAGATCACCACACTCTACTACAGGGTGGCAAGTCTCCCCTGCGTTCCCCGTCCAGAACGCTTAACAGATTGAAATGAGACTGAGCAGCTGTAAACTTTGAGAGAATGACCAATAATATATTGTTACTACGGTCCATGTACTCATAATAAAGTAAAAAAGTGAAGTGACTGTCACATGTGATACACAGCAGCACAGCACACGGTGCACACAGTGAAATTTGTCCTCTGCATTTAAGTCTAATAGCAATTCCCTCACAATTGCTATTAGACTTATCGTGCCGCCCTACCTGCACAGTTTTAGGTGTTTTGGAGCAGTGAAAACCTGAAGATGTTGTGCATCTTCATGCCTTGAGCTGAGAACTGCTTGTTTAGCCTGATGCATGATGTTAACGTGTTGATCTCTGTAGGAGCTGGAGCCATGCACAGGAGGGCAGCTGCTGCAGCTCTGGCAGTGAATGTGAGTACGGGATAAACCAAGTTCATATCTGGTATTCAGCTCTGCACATCTACACACAGTAAACTAACAAATTATTAATTCTGTATCAGATACCTATTTCTGTCCTCAGATATGGAATGTTTGAACATTGCTTTTAGAGCATTGTCGAGAACTGAAGTTGAAATGAATGTAATTAATTGAATTTAAATAATATTTCTTAAATATCCAAGGTTAATGCAGACATACATTACCAGTTTGGACACACCTACTATTCATGGGTCTTGATTTTTCTTTACATAATAGAACAAAACAGAAGACACAGAACTATGAAATGACATGTGAGGTTTGGAATGAACAAAAACAAATACTAAAGAAGGCAAAAAGTTGAACATTTGAGTCTCTCCATAACAGAGAGCTGATTTACCCATGAGATTCACATGTGACACCACAGCACAGCACCCAGTGCACACATGAAATGTGGTCTCTGCATTTAACCCATCACCCTGATGGAGCCAGGGGGCAGCCATGACAGGTGCCCGGGGAGCGTATTGTGTGGGGACAGTGCCTTGCTCATTGTTACCTTGCCGGTTCGGAATTCGAACCGACAACCTTCCGATTAGGGGTCTGTTTCCCTAATCACTTGGCCAACCGCTGCCCTTTCCACTTGCCAACCACTTTACTTTCTCTTGCTACAATAAATAAGAACCAGAAAGGGTAGTTTGTGAACAAACTACATTTGACTTGAAAAGCAGAGAAAAGTTAAATGCAAATGCTAACTTCAATCATGCTAACAGGACAAGGGCACAATGTGTCTCAGGAAATTTGGTGACATTTGGGACATATGGGAAAAAAGTAGCATGTTAGCACACGAACACTTAACGTCAACAATGCTAATGGGGTGGGGTACCAAATGCTTCAGGTCAAATTTGATGACCCTTGGGACATTTGCATGTTAGCATTTTAATGCTAACAGAGCGGGGCTCCAATGAGTCACGTCCGATTTGGTGTTGTGAAAAAATTGTGAAAAAATTTGCATGTTAGCATGTTAACGTTATCACCAACAATGCTAACAGGCTGGGCCCCAATAAATCATTTCAAATTTGGTAACATTTGGGACTAATGTTAATGTCAACAATGCTAAGAAGGCGTGTCCCTAATGCGTCATGTAAAATTTGGTGA
Source organism: Denticeps clupeoides (assembly GCF_900700375.1). Taxonomy (NCBI): domain Eukaryota; kingdom Metazoa; phylum Chordata; class Actinopteri; order Clupeiformes; family Denticipitidae; genus Denticeps; species Denticeps clupeoides. The sequence goes on from NC_041709.1 coordinate 972,850, forward strand.
CATTTGGAACATATTGAATAATTAGTGTGTTTATGTTAGCATGTCAGTCAACAATGCTAACTGGGCGTGTCCTCATTGAGTCATGTCAAATTTGGTGATTTTAGTTTGGCATTTTAATACCGCCATGGTACTGTTAGAATGCTAATAGCATGACCTTAATGTGATTAGACATCATGTGACAAGCATTTGTCTTTGTTGGAAGGTAAGTCCGCTGTTGCTGGTTAAAATTAATGGACTTCAAATGGAGGATGGAGGGATGAAAAAATGGACATTAAGAGGGGGTCATGGACACCCAGTGTGTTGAGTTATAGGTGTCTACGATAGAAAATCATGAGAGCTTGTTGAGAAGTGGTCCCATTTTAAGTCAATGGGAAAAAATCGGTCAGAAAAATGGGTGTGGAAGGCAGGCGGACATGCGCATCTTTTAATAAATCCACAAGAACACATCTGCAATGCAGGTCGGATAAACATAGTACAGTTTTATGGATGTACGATGTTTCTAGCATTGGCTCCATCTCCATAACCACCACAGAGTAGGTGTGTTGACTGGTAGTGTATTGTTTAATACATGAAAAAATGTAGATTCTCAAACCATACCTCTCTTTCTGCTTTTTGTCTACTTCGACGTTAATGTCCTGTTTTTCTTCATAGTGAGCCAAGATGTCTCATCCTGTCAGACCAAGACTGGGAAGGCCCTGGAAAGATAAAATCACAACGTCATTTGTCCTTTATTCGTCTTGAATGGTTCCAAGGCAACCACGTCTGAATAGTTCTTGAAGATAATCCAGTTCATTTCATCCGTTCATTATTCGTATATATATTTTTAAGAACCACAATTTTTGTTCCAAGGTTGGCACAATATTCATATTGTTCATAGCATCTACAGTACTCCCCATATAGTATTTAAATTGCATTACCGTTTTTTTTGTGATTAAAATAGTAGATAAAAGGTTGGTTCGAAATTCTGGACACTCTTTTATTTAGTAAATTAATAAAAGAGTGATGAGCTAATTTTTGTCTAACATGCACTTTCAAATTGATTTTAGCAGCATGGAGTATGTACTTTTTACAATTACAAGTACAATTGAAGAAATTCCAGCTTTTACAGACTGAGGTCCTCCTGGTGTGTGTGAGCGAGGATAGTATTATTTTGTGCCTTTTTTTTTCCTCACTTATTTGTCAATGTTCACATTTTCTGTTGAAAAGGCTGCGATGTGATGTGATTTTTGATGTTTCTTATTATTGATCTCTCAGGCTGTGACAGGCTGTTACCTCATGTAAAGGGTGGTTATACTAGTTTAATTACTTTTTTCTTTTCTTTACTCCAGTGTCTTATGACCATGTTCTGGAATGGGACGCTTGTTCAATAAAACTGGCCACAGAAGACAGTGCAAGAAAAGATTTATTTGCTACATATGTACACATGATTCTCTTTACATTTTGTGATTGTACAAGGCATATTTCTGTGAAGCATTAACGTTTGCTGGTCAGTGCAGCATACTAAAATTATGTTGATTTTATAAGTTTCAGTTGTTCAAATATTCAAATTAATAAAAGTCTTAAATGTAGATAATAAAGCATCGTCATTGCTTTATTGCAGTGGATCACCTAGTCATACAGAGAGTTGTGAGTGTATATGCGTGTCTTGGAAAATGTGTGTGTGTGTGTGTGTGTGTTAGAATGAGGACTTGTGCAGGTGTGTAATCCTTCCAGCGCCGTTTCGGTCAGTACCGATTCCGTGCTCGGCTGCCGGTGTGCAGCAGGCGCAGCAGGATTTCTCCAGGCGATCCTCCCATCAGAGTCATGTTCTGCTCGGCCAGTGGCCGGCGCTTCCCTTCCTCCTCACAGTCTGTGTCCAGCACACACCCCTCTGAAAACACACACCCGTCATATGTCCGACGTGACCATGGCAAAGTCATTTTCAAGGTAATGGTTACTAGGGCCAAACATCATTTCAGCCTGACCTGCATCGCAGCAGATGCCCGGGGCGGCACAGTAGCCGTCTTCAGACCCACACGCCTTCCCACCAGTCTCGCATGGAGATGGCAGGTAGTCCTCCTCCATGCAGCGTGCCGTCTCCGGAGAGCCCACGTAGCATCCCATAACCTCCCCGCAGCAGATGCTGGGGCCGAAGCAGCGGCCCTGGTCCCCAGGGCCACAAGCCATGCACTGGACAAACCGTTCTTTTTTCAGTTCATTTCAACAACCACACCATAGGCTAGATAACATGCAGCAATAACAATAACTTTCACTTCATTTTACTTACTTAATTACTCTATTGCTATGGTGTAGTGTAAAATTAACGCCTTTTCTAATTTGTGTTTGATGAATACATATATACATGCATGTAGTATAAAATTCCTTCTGTTGCTACAATGAGATTAAATGCAACTCCTTTGGTTGTACAGTACAGGCCAAAAGTCTGGACACCTTCTCATTCAACATGTTTTCTTTATCTTCATGACCATTTATATTGGTAGATTCTCACTGAAGGCATCAAAACTATGAATGAACACATGTGGAGTTCTGTACTTAACAAAAAGTGGGGACCTGACCTCCACAGTCACCGGACCTGAACCCAATCCAGATGGTTTGGGGTGAGCTGGACCAACAAGTGCTAAACGCCTCTGGGAACTCCTTCAAGACTGTTGGAGAACCATTTCAGGTGACGACCTCTTGAAGCTCATCGAGAGAATGCCAAGAGTGTGCAAAGCAGTAATCAGAGCAAAGAAACTAGAATATAAAACATGTTTTCACTTATTTCACCTTTTTTTGTTAAGTACAGAACTCCACATGTGTTCATTCATAGTTTTGATGCCTTCAGTGAGAATCTACCAACGTAAATGGTCATGAAGATAAAGAAAACACGTTGAATGAGAAGGTGTCCACACTTTTGGCCTGGACTGTATGTAGAAAATTGTACAAGAAAAATACAAACACACAGACGTGCAAAAAGACGTGAACAGAACCTCCATATGGGAAGAATGAATGAGTTCCGGCGCCCACCTGTCGGAGCGGCTGCTCGCGGGAGGAGCGCTTGCCGCCGCGCGGGCAGTTCTGGATGTAGCACGCGGAGGAGAGGCTCAGCAGCGCCAGCAGCGCCAGCAGCGGCAGGGCGGAGTACTGCATCCTGTCCCCGGTCACAATGTCCCTCGCCGCCGCCGCGGGCTCTTTTATACGCGTCGAGCGCCGCAGACGTCACCCGGAGAAGGTGTGTGTGTGTGTGTGTGTGTGTGTGTGTGTGTGTGTTTTTTTTTTCTTCTCCCGGTGATGGAAAAATATGAATCGAACACACACGATTTGTCCGATTATGGCCACGGGGAAAATTGTTCCCCTGAGATTTCTGGGGGTGCCGCCGTGACAGATTGCTGTGAGAGATAAGGACCAACATTACATGCTTTTAAGTGGTTTTAACTCATCAAAGAGTCATTGCATCTATTTCTTAATATTTTATAATTTTATGACTATATTATAGAGGTCAGCGTGGTCATATTTTGCAGAAGATTTGATGCAATGATGCTTCATAAATTGGTCTGAAAGGACCTGTTATTGAAGCAAGTTTTCTGAAATAAAATTGTGTTGTTGCGTTTTTATTCAGTCATTTCATTCCACACGATTCTGTGTTGGTGGGTGATGCAGAGTGCATGAATCAACTGATCATAAATGCTGTCCCACGGCCGGTTCTGGACAGGCACGTATGTGGGGGCAGACAGAAAGGTGAAGTGATTGACACAGCACACGGTGACACAACGAAATGTGTCCTCTGCTTTAAACCATCACCTTGGGGACGGTCCTTTGTCAGGACAGCATTTATCAGACGCCCTTATCCAGAGCGACTTACAATCAGTAGTTACAGGGACAGTCCCCCCCTGGAGACACTCAGGGTGAAGTGTCTTGCTCAGGGACACAATGGTAGTAAGTGAGGTTTGAACCTGGGTCTTCTGGTTCACAGGCGAGTGTTACCCCACTAGGCTGCTACTGCCTCTACATACAACCTGTCCAAATTTGGTGACCCACCTGAAGGATGATCTTGGAATCATTGAGGCACACAAATCCCCCCCGACCACGACAAGGTGGCAATCTGTCGGAGGGGTAAAAAAAATTTATATATTCCTCATCAGATTATAACAAATTATAAGGCTGTGGTGGCCTAGTGGGTAAGGAAATGGACATGTGATCAGAAGGTTGCCGGTTCGAATCCCGAGCCACCAAGGTACCACTGAGCAAAGCACCAGAGAGGACACGTTTTGTTGTGTGCACCGTGTGCAGTGTTTCACTTCACTGTCACTAAAAACATTCCAAATATACTCAAACCCAACAATAGCGCTTATAACTATTCCTAATATTATACAAAACTGAAAAACAGGAGCTCATTTGCATACCAGCGTTGATTGGATGTTCGGAGGAGTGGGAGGAGTGTGGATCTTCTCAACTTCTTAAAGTTTGATTTAATGGGGCAGGACGTTTATTCAAGCTTGAATATCTGCATAAATGTAGAGAGGAACTTTATCAGCATCAATAAGTCTTGAGTTCCAGTATTTACTGCATTTAATAATGCAAGTCCCACAATTACAAAAATTGTTAGATTTATGTAGTGTATCCAACTTCATAGCTGTAAAGAGTCCTAAAAAAAACAAACACTTTAATGTAGTATTTGAGGACAGAAGTTATTTCTGCAGTAAGCCTGTTATTGACCACGCTGCCACTAATTTATACGCATGCATGTGACTTGGGAAGTCATGGAAATTTAAACCCTGCATTCAAGACGGCGGAAGAAGAATTAGCGAAGATTGGCGATCCGTGAACGTCTATCAAGGAAAGGGCGAGAGAGAAAGGGTCAAACAGGACACGGAGCTGAATCGAAAATGTCCCATCTTGTTTAGACATCATCAGTAAGGGACGTGAGTTCATGTGCGGAAGTATTTTTGACAGTTATTTGTTCCACGGTTCACTCTAATCTGTTTGAATATTTATGAGTTGCAACTAAGTGAGCAATAGACATGCAAGGCCGTAAACTGACCGTTGCAGCCCATGCTGCCGTGCCGTTTCATGTGATCAGGATTTGGGATTATGGCATATTATTTGTTCCAAATGATGACCTCAAACTGCACAATAATACAAATGCCAAACCAACACACAGAAAATAGTCATTTCAGTCATTTTAAATACATGTTGTTAAATTCCCATTTATTGCATGATGATGCCAGCGATGGGTAAATTGTGAGAGACAAATTAGTACATGAACGTGCGGCTCTGACCTTTCAAAAGTAAATTAATCAAATTGGATGATTTAAATTTCAGAGAAAATCTGGGTTTACGCGGACATCAACATCCACGCACATCAGACAAACCCTGGAATAATAATTATCGCTTTTTAGAATTAGTCCAATTAGTCGAAAGAAAATGAGAAAAAGGCCAGCAGACGTAAACTAAGCACGGGCAACATGGCTTTCCTGTACACATCAGCAGCTTCCAACATGGTGTATATTGCTAAATATGTATATACAGCTAGCGAAAAAATTATAAGGCCACGGCAACATACTTTCTTTAACCGGTTTGACCTTTTATGTCTGTACATATAGTTATTTAGGAGTTAAGAAAACAAGATGAAATAGGATGTTCAAATTAGGAAGTGGCACTTCCCAAAAAATAATAATGTTTAATAAGGTTGAGTTTGGAACGACAGCCGTAGAACAAGAACTTAAAGGATTATGAAAACAGGGATTATTATTCCAAAATTGTATGTAATTAAAAGTATTCACAAGTATTCATTATTTTGGACTAAAAGTATAAAAGGCACTGAAATCCAGTTTTTTTTTTTTAATACAACCTTTCAAATTATTCCACTTATGAGACTAATGCAGGATTGTCTTATCATATCTGCAATGTCACTCAGTGACCTTTAGAGCGAACTTCAGCCAGGGTGGCGTCATCTGCCCTTTTCCTTTTGTAGTTTTTAAAAGAAAGCAGTAACAGAAATATCTAGAGCTGTTTTCAGCATTTTTATGAAAATTAAAGCACCATCTCCTAGTAGTTCATTTCTGCTGCATGAAATTCAGCGCAAAAAACAAGGATTGTCCCCTTAACCAATGGCACTCATACCAGAAACACGAATCAAACTGCTGCAAATCAAAAGCGGATGCGTCTTTGTGACCGAAAGAGGAGCCACAAATATGCTCAGAACAAACCATCCAAGAAGGACAAGTGTAAAAGTTCAGAGGCCACAAATTAAAGGTGAAAAATTCTAAATGTTAATGTACAATAGCCTCATTTGGTATGGTTTAAAACTGGTACCCAAAGACATGATGTTTCCGTTTCTTTGTTGCCACGGACACAACACGGCCACGGTGACGTGAGCTGGACACAAAGTTAGGCACAGAGACAGAAATGACGACCGAGGACAGAAGAGCAGGGCGGAGTCTGCAGAGTACATTGTGAAAGTACGTTGGTGCTCGACCTCCAAGGCGGCGGTGAATCACGTCCTCTTCACTCTGCCACGTTTCTCCGACAGAAAACGTCTATCAGAACTAAAGGACATTGGGACAAGTATTTAAGACACATAAGAATAAGAATATGAAGTCTTGCCATTAAAGTGAGGACAGATTTAAAAAGAAACATTCTTAAAAATGAAATTCTGTTCATTAGATTAATTAAAAACGTAAAAAGAAGAATCAGACTTAGATAGCACGGTGGCTTAGTGAAGTGATATAGAATTTTTAGGTTATTTTATTAGATGACTATGAACTGGAAAAGTAGGTTTGGATGGTGGGATGGACGGAATGTATAGAATATAAAAATTTGTACCACTAGGTGGTAGTAGTCTTGTGTGTAACGCAGTCTCCTACGCACTAGAAGACACAGGTTCAATTCCCCACTTACTAACATTTTGTATCTGAGCAAGACACTTAACCCTGAGTGTCTCCAGGGGGGACTGTCCCTGTAACTACTGATTGTAAGTCGCTCTGGACAAGGGCGTAAATGTACGTCTATAATGATCCCAGGTGGTGTCCACCAACAAGAAACTCTTCCAATCAGATTCGTCTAAAGATTTGATAGGAAAATCCTCGAGTAGAAGTGTATTCCAGTAATTATGCAAACCAATGAGGACACCAGAGGTCTTCCAGGAGATGGAACAACAGCTATCTTCTTGAAGGTTTCTCAAGCTCCTCCAGAGCTGCCCTCTGGCCTGTGAAGGATGGCGCAGTGTTGAAGGAAGACCTTCACCTAAACCACTGATCACAGGTTCAAGATGTGGCACAATGGGTTAAAACTCAAGAGCAACGTAAAATGATTGGCTGACCTCTGCCCCCCGACGATGAATGCGCGACCTCGCAGCATGTTTAAGGCCGTCTCCTGCACACACAAGAACCCCTCACCGAATAAAGCGGAAGGACAGTCTTTATGGTGCTGACTGAATGATGTCCTTTGTCCAAATGACCTTCGCGAGGATCTCAGTATTCTTCCTCCTGAGACTTTTGTGGTCTGAAGAGAAGGCACGTGCAGGACCATCCGGGAGGCCGTCCTGCTCTACTGCTGAAAACGCAAAACTATTTATGCTCCGCAGCGGGATCAAGGGGACAGAAGCTGCAGTTGTGGTGACATTAATAAGCACTAATCCTGAATGGACAGTAATACACTGTAATAAAAATGTACTAATTAGGGGCAGTGGTGGCCTAGCAAGCAAGGGAGCGAACTCCTCATCGGAAGGTCCGAATCACAATGGTCCCCGGTCATGGTGCTCACTGCTCACCAAGGGTGATGGTTAAAAGCAGAGGACACATTTCGTTGTGTCACCGTGTGCTGTGCTGCAGTGTTTCACAATGACTTCACTTCACTTTCTGTAATTCATGTTTACTGGGCTTTAAAAACCACACAGGCTCACGAACAGCATCAGAGATCAAGTCAACTTTATTGTCAATTCTGCCACATGTACAGGACATGCAGAGAATTGAAATTACGTTACTCTCTGACCCATACAAGTAACATTAAATACAAAAACAGTAACATTGAATACAGAGTATAAATACAATTTAAAAAGAAAGGCACAATATACAATTTTAAAAACACCATATACAAATAAGGGCACATGGTGGAGAGTGCAACATCAGGAGAGTGCAAAAACCAATAGTGCAACAGAGTTTTAAGTTTAAAGTGACGAAGTGAAAGTGAGGTAGATGGCAGACCAGAGCTGCAGAGAGTGACTGGTGCATGGTCAGTTTGTGTGATTTAGAGTTCAGAAAGTTTGTGGAGCAGAAGAGGGGAGTGAGGGGAGTGGGGGCAGAGCCGGGAGGGAGTTGAGTTTCCTGACAGCCTGATGGGTGAAGCTGTCCTTCAGTTTGCTGGTCCTGGCCTGGAGACTCCGCAGTCTCCTCCCTGATGGCAGCAGGCTGAAGAAGGTTTGCATTGGGTGGGTGGGATCAGCTGCTATGCCGAGGGCTTTCTTGGTGAGGCGTGTGCTGTAGATGTCTTGGAGGGAGGGGAGAGGGACACCGATGATTCTCTCAGCTGTTCTGACTATGCGTTGGAGAGTTTTTTGGCAGGACGCATTGCAGGCTCCAAACCACACAGTGATGCAGCTGGACAGGATGCTCTCGATGGTTCCTCGGTAGAATGTGTACATGATGGGGGCTGGTGCTCTTGCTCTTCTAAGTTTGCGGAGGAAGTAGAGACGCTGCTGTGCTTTCTTGGCCAGTGCAGTGGTGTTTTTTGTCCAGGAGAGATCTTCAGTGATGTGCACACCCAGGAACTTGGTGCTGCTCACTCTCTCCACAGATGCACCGTTGATGGTCAGAGGAGCATGCTGAGTATTTCCTCTCCTGAAGTCAACAACAATCTCTTTCGTCTTCTCCACATTCAGGGAGAGATTGTTGTCTCCGCACCACTTGGCCAGGCGGCTCACCTCGCTTCTGTAGTTAGACTCATCCCTGTTATTGATGAGTCCCACCACAGTCGTGTCATCCGCAAACTTGATGAAGAGGTTGGAGCAGTGTGACGGAGTGCAGTCGTGGGTCAGCAGAGTGAAGAGAAGGGGGCTCAGCACACATCCCTGAGGAGCCCCCGTGTTAAGGACGATGGTGCTGGATGTGCTACTGCCAACCCGTACTGCTTGTGGTCTTCCTGTGAGGAAGTCCAACAGCCAGTTACACAGTGAGGTGTTGAGCCCCAGCTGGATCAGTTTTTGTGTGAGCTGTTGTGGGATTATTGTGTTAAATGCTGAACTGAAGTCTATGAACAGCATTCGAACATATGAGTCTTTTTTGTCCAGATGTGTGAGTGCTGAGTGGAGTGCAGTGGAGATGGCATCATCGGTCGTACAGAAGTACAGAAGATGCATCGATATTTCTGGTGCTACAGCCATGAATTAATATTAATGAATAATCGGCGGTATGATCACTATAACACACCTGTTATGTGAACTAAAATTCAGGCTTAATATTAAAAAAAATGATATTCATACACTCATGTACGCCAGTGTTGCAGCGTACGGATGCTTGTTGGGAACGCTGAACTGAATAAAGGAACAAATCAACATGATGGCGTCCGTTTTAATTTGCATGAAATCAACTTTAAACTTGATTTTTGCATCTTATAACACATATGTAACACATTAATGACACGTTTATTCGGCAGGGACAATGAAATGTGAGGCCAGCGGACCCGTCCCCCTTTCATACCCTCAGGTCAGGGGGTACAGGACTTCCAGGTTATTTTCTGTCAAGTATTGAATATTCAGTATCTCAGTATTCATTAAATTACTGCAGTTAATTACGGTCAATTGCATAAAGTACATCGTCACACGACTGATATGGAGACGGCAACTGCGGCGGGAATTTTCTCTTAATAAACACTTCACGCGCTGTTTGGGAGGCGGTCCAGTCATTTATTTCCACATCACAGAAATGAACAATAATTCCTTGTTTCTGAAAATGAGCAGCTTTAAGGTCGCGCAGAGACAACGCATGAATTTTCATTTGGCATAAATCCGCATTAAAAAAACCATCGCAATTAACTACAGGAGGAAAACAAGCGCCACGCCCTTTTAATGGTGAAAATATGACAGTCGTTTATGACTCTGCAGCGTCCGTTAGTCTTCGTGCTCCCTGCTGAAAATCTTGCCGTGTAAGTAGGCCGTCTTCTCGGCCTGGGACCTCCTCAGCAAGGGGAACCACTCCCAGTGGGCGAGCTCCACCACCCGGTACCCCGAGCGCACCAGCTGCCTCCTCTTCAGCGCGTGCAGTCCCAGCAGCCTCTGGGAGCGGTAGCAGTACTGGTTCCTGTGCGTCACCTGCACCGCCAGCCGGACGGGGGCCTTCGCGTTGGGCTCCAGGCCACGCCCGGCCTCCTCCTCCTCCTCCAACGCGCCGACCTCCGGGGGGTCTGGATGGGTTTTTGGGGTGCCGGTGAGCTGCGCCAGGAGGTCGTCGGTGAGGGTGACCCCCACGTTGCTCCCGTCCCAGGAGAAGTCCTCGGAGCGGGCGGAGCCTGGGGGCTGCTCTGGGAGCACCGGAAGGGGCCGCCCGTTGGGGTCAAGGTGCACCTCCAGGTCAACGGAGCGCGTGTGTGGGAGGATCATGTGCTTGCGGACGTACCGCGCCCCGCCTAGCAGCTGCTGCAGCGCGGCCTCCGCCGCCAGGACCTCGGGCTTCTTACACACGTCCTCCTGGGCGTAGTCCCACACCTGCCGGGCCACCTGCTCCTTCAGGGCCCGTCCGAGGCGCGGCCCGGTCCAGCCGGGCACCTCCAGGCCCACCGTGCCATCGAGCGCGTACAGGTCCGTCTTCAGCTCCAGCCGCGGGTACGAACACGCCCGGGCCACGAACTCCGCGCTCAGAGCCGCATTTATTAAGTCTCGGGGGAACAGGCCCACGAAGGCCAGTCCCAGCAGCCCCGTGAGCAGGTGCTCGGGGTACCGCTGGAACTCGGGCCCCCGCCGGCGCAGCACGTCGGTCAGGCAGGAGTACAGATCGGGGCACCGGGCGGGGCGGACGCGCAAGTTGCCGAAGGCCCACAGCAGCTTGCAGGCATCTTTGCTCCGGCAGTGAGGCGCCCGGTCGGGCAGGTTCTCCGCCACGGCCATCAGGATGGCGTCGTCGCGGTAATGCAGGGCGGAGCAGGCGAGCGCCACGTGCATCAGGCCTTGCGCCCCCATCCCAGGGGCGCGCCGGGGCACCTCCCTCCCCATGGCCTTCAGCCAGGGCAGGTGGTCCAGGTGGCTGAAGCGCAGCAGCTTCATGACGCCGACGATGGCGAAGTCGCTCATGTCCCGCACCAGCTCGCAGGCGCGGTCCGCCAGCCGCTGCACCGTCCCGGTGGAGAGGGCGCTCTGGGATTTGAACAGGCCCAGGCAGACCGCGCCCACCTCCTCCGGCTCCAGCCGCTCCACGGTGCGCAGGAGCGCGTGCTCCAGGGGCCGCAGCAGGGAGGCGGGGCTTCGCCTGCCCTCGCCCATTATATAGATCAGCAGGACCAGCTCGGCGGGCCCCATGTCCCCGAGCCGCGGGCCCACGCAGCCGTACAAGCTCTCCAGGTACCGGGGCACAGACCTGCCCAGCCGGCGCCACCGGTCGGCCGCCAGCAGCAGCTGGTGCAGCTGCAGCTCCGGGGCGCGGCGGCTGAACTCCGCCTCGTACAGGCCCAGCACGCCGTGGGCCGGCGGCAGGTCCAGGCACACCAGGGCCCGCAGCGCCTCCAGCAGCTGGCCGTGGGTGAAGCGGGCCAGGCTCTCCACGCTGTAGCGCAGGAGCATGTTGAAGCGCGAGTCGGCTCTGACCGCGGCGCTCTGGCCGGGGGGCAGCCGGCCCAGCTCGGACAGGAAGTGCGCCACGTCGCGCGGCTCCAGCTTGCCCCTGACGGCTGTGACCGTGTGCAGGATCAGAGAGGCCTCCTTGGACTCCAGCGGCGGGGGCGGCGGCGAGAGGTCGTGCGTGAAGCTGCGGTACTCTGACCGGCACGTCTGGAAGGCGCGCGGTTCGCCCTGCACATCTGCCGGGGCCGGCGTGGCCATTTCCCCCTTGCTGCCCGGATCCCTGCTGAATGCGAGGTCCAGCAGGGTGTTTTTGCTGATGGAGAGGCGTCGTGATGAGCTGACAGTGTAGGGGTTTCCCTGCTGACGACCGGGGTGTAGGAGTGCTGGACGAGTTGCTCCATCTCCACTTCTACCCAACGGCGCAGACGTCTCGGCCGCCGGCTGCCGGTATGCAGATGGGTTATACAGCAGCGCGTAATCTCCCGCTCCGGACAGGCACGGTGGGGCTTCGGTTTCACTTTCCACCGGTTCCTCCTGCTCTTCACGCGAACAGTGGCTCCTAAAAACATGGCTGCCTCGGCTGAAGCAGACACAGCGATGTAGACGGGCCGCTCGTGCGCCCAGCGCCCTCACAGACATTCGCGCCCTAGACAACAAGAAGGGATAAGAAGTCTTATTGATGTTGCACATGTTTTGCGTTCATACTTCCCCCCACACACACTCGCACTGTGGACTAACTCTGTTGCACCTCTGCACTTTATACCTCATTGCTGCAAATATGCACACGCTGCCATACGGACTTCCTCTTCTTGTTGCACTGAAACCAATAACTGTACTATCACTACTGTTGTTTATTTGCACAGTCTAAACATGTATATATCACTGGTCACTTTTTAACACTTCATTTTTAGCTAAAATGTATATTCTGTATCCTATTTATTTATATATTGTATTCCATGTGACGCATCTGTTTTCTGTTTTTTTGTTGTCTACTTTTATGTTGCACTGTGTAAACTGGAGCCACGTCTTCTCGTCTCTCTGTATATCTGCACAATATATAGAAGAGATGACAATAAAGGTCACTTGAACTTGAACACAGGGTTGCAAAAGTAATTTTCAATTTCAACCATAATGCCAGGGCCAGACAATGCAGAACAAGCCCAACCTGCACAATCTGGCAACACTACTGGCAGTGACATTTTTTTTTACATTTACATTTACATTTACATTTACAGCATTTATCAGACGCCCTTATCCAGAGCGACTTACAATCAGTAGTTACAGGGACAGTCTCCCTGGAGCAATTTAGGGTTAAGTGTCTTGCTCAGGGACACAATGGTAGTAAGTGGGATTCGAACCCGGGTCTTCTGGTTCATAGGCGAGTGTGTTACCCACTAGGCTACTACCATCATTTAAGTTTTCACGTACGACGAGACGGCATAATGCAAGGGCTTCGATATTTAACTCATGTTTTGCATTTACATTTACAGCATTTATCAGACGCCCTTGTCCAGAGCGACTTACAATCAGTAGTTACAGGGACAGTCCGCCCTGGAGCAATTTAGGGTTAAGTAATTCAGGGACACAATGGTAGTAAGTGGGATTTGAACCTGGGTCTTCTGGTTCATAGGCGAGTGTGTTACAGTACTACTACCATATCTTATAATTAATATACAGTAGAGGCCAAAGGTCTGGACACCTTCTCATTCAACATGTTTTCTTTATTTTCATGACCATTTACGTTGGTAGATTCTCACTGAAGGCATCAAAACTATGAATGAACACATGTGGAGTTATGTACTTAACAAAAAGTGGAGACCTGGAGACCTCCACAGTCACCCAGATGGTTTGGGGTGAGCTGGACCAACAAGTGCTAAACACCTCTGGGAACTAGCCTAGCGGTTAAGGAAGCGACCCCGTAATCAGAAGGTTGCCGGTTCGAATCCCGAGCCACTGAGGTGCCACTGAGCAAAGCACCGTCCCCACACACTGCTCCCCGGGCGCTGGTCATGGCTGCCCACTGCTCACTCAGGGTGATGGGTTAAATGCAGAGGACAAATTTCACTGTGTGCACCGTGTGCTGTGCTGCTGTGTATCACATGTGACAATCACTTCACTTTAAGACTGTTGGAGAAGCATTTCAGATGCCAAGAGTGTACAAAGCAGTAATCAGAGCAAAGAAACTAGAATATAAAACATATTTTCACTTATTTCACATTTTTTTGTTAAGTACAGAACTCCACATGTGTTCATTCATAGTTTTGATGCCTTCAGTGAGAATCTACCAACGTAAATGGTCATGAAGATAAAGAAATCACGTTGAATGAGAAGGTGTCCAGACTTTTGGCCCTGTACTGTATATTATTAATTTATATTTTCCCTCAATTATCCACCGAGGTTAATATGCTGATACTGTGATTACTTTGCCTTTTTTAAGCACCTCTGGTGGTTAGACGGCCAATGTCACTCTTTCTCCATCTGCCTTGCAATGTCATTGGAGCCAGAGGGGGCAGAGCTAGCCGGCTAACGTTAGCATCGTCAAACTTGTAACGAACTTAAATCAAATCCGATATCAGGAAAAATATAAATACTGCGTTTCCCCCTGGTCTCTGAAAGTGACAAATCTCACGGAGTCAGGGGTACCCACCACGAACCGCTAATGCTCAGGGTATCGGGGCATTTTCATCAGCTGCACGGATCCATGCTGTCCTGTCGGCACGTAGTCGGATATGACGTCGTCGAGTACGGTGGCTGTGTAGGGACATGCGAATTTCGTTCAAATATTAATGTTCGAATATAAAATTATTTACTTGTTTTTTTGTTTGTTATTGTACGTGAACATAAAGTAACCCAGCCACTGGCGATGCACGTCACAGGTCTTGGAGGGTTTCGTCAGGAAGGCCATCCGACGTAAAACGTTTGCCAGACCGGCTGATCAGCTGTGGCGCCCCCTAACGGGAGGAGGATGTAAAGTATGTGGAAAAAAAACGATCCTGGACATTCTTCTATTTTATTCATCATAACTTTATTATTGAAATTCATTTCTGCTAAGATAAGTCTTTTCCTTTGAAACCATTTCAGGAACATAAAAAACAATAAAAAAATAATAAAAAAAACATTGGTGGCTTTTTTGTCCGGTTAGGTGGTTAAAGAAACTAAATAAATAAATGATGAGTGGACAATGTATTTCGAGCATTCTTGCCTTGTTATATGTAGATCCAAATTGTGAAGATCTATGTATATATTTATATATTTATATTAATATAGCTTAAAAAATAAAAGCTGAAATGTCTGTCTTTTAAATTCACAATTATCCTCTGAAAGTATTCACACGCAATAGCTTGGTATATTTGGATAGATATGTACACATAAATAACAGTAATATTTACATCCAAGTACACCTTCTCTGTCTCTACCAAGAACACAGCAGGACACAACAAAGGTACAGAGCATAGCAGCAAATATGGCCCAAAGACAGTCGAGGTTTGAGCGTCCTTCTGAATCTCAGCAGGCACTGCGGCACTTAACTCGAAGCCCCCTGCCGGAAAAAAAAAAAGTCACGTAAACTGGCACCAGCAGCTCATGACGCCTTCTTCCCTCCTAACCCTACGATGGAAGCAGCCAAAGCCAAATTTCCAGTGTGTGTGACGCATTTGTTTAATTCCAGAAGGCTCTGAGTGAAGTATACGCCTCCGTGTACTCTGCCTTCATGTATAACCTTCTCTCGAAATGTATTTACATCATTCCCAACCTCAACTTCACTCTTCCCCACCAGGACGTTCATTTCATACCCAAATATATGTCAACAATACTCCTTTCAAACATTTAAATGATCATTTCAAAGCTACTGCATATTGTAAATAGCCAAATATATTCTAAATCATCTTGATAAAGTGTATATTGACATATATTGTCTGTTTTTTTCCCTTTAAACATGGACAGATCCTCCCTTGGGATGAAAGGAGTCAGTGGGTCTGGCTCAGCCGCCGCAGAACCCGTCAGCGGCTTCATTGACCAGCATGAACGCGAGCGCGGACAAGCACGACCTTTTTCTATCCCGCACTCAAATAAATAACTCTGGAGAGCAAAGCATCGCGAGCGGCCACACGTCTGATTAAGGGTGTGTTCTCGCCTTCAGCGTAGATAAAGAGTAAGAAAATGGAAAAAGTCCTTTTCAAGTAGCTCGTCCGTGGATGGATGGCCGCCAGGTGTCTGTCCTCCGCCACTGCACCCGCAGATAAGGGTCCCCTGCTGTGACGCGCCCAGATGACCAAACTGCACCGGACGGGCTCGTGTTCGGCCCTTGTACCCAACACTGCGTGTTCTGTTAGCACCTAGCAGGGAGGTTCACGCGTGCATGTAGCATAATGGCCCCCCGTTTTCGCTAATCAGAGGCCTCCCTGCTCGAGCTGACTGTATTCATGGGTCCAGGAGGCTGGTGAGGATCAGAGTGCCAGTTCGGGCCCTTAAATCTACACCCCGTTAAATCCCGTCCTATAGGCACTGAATCGCTGGGTGCCTGACCTTTGCGGGGGTCACCACAGCTACGACGCTGACGGAAATTTCCCTCGGGCCTCTGCAGCGCATCCTTGGACCGTCCCCTGGAAGCTTGTCTCGTTAATGGTCATTTTTGGACATGTCTGCGTCTTTGTGTGCGTTTTGGAAATGTCCAGAATTTCAGACCTGTGTCAGATACACTTTTGAAGTATTCGAGGTTCACAACTATCTACTATACAGGTACCAACCTGGAGCACTTAGTGACTGGATCCTAAAACACACACACACACACACACACACACACACACACACACGCTCTGAAATCCCATCCAAATACTTTGTGTAGGGTACGAGACCCAGGTCGCATTGTCTTGTATCTGGGTTAAATCTCGGTGGATTCGATCCTCTCCAGGCGCGTGGCCACGGGCCAGGGCGGGGCCAGCTGGTGCAGGGCGGGCAGCTTGGTCTCCTCGCCCGGGGGCGGGGACAGGGACAGGGTCGGGGGGGCGGGCAGGGCGGGCAGGAGCGAGGGCGGGGGCGAGGCGGGCGAGACGACGAGCTTGGTGTTGAGCTGGTCCACGCGCTCCTCCAGGGCCTGGTTCTTCTGCAGCATCTCCACGTAGCTGAGCTGCAGCTGCGCCTGGTACTTCAGCACGCGCTCCTTCTCGCCCTGCCACGTGTGGCGCTCCTGGGCGAAGGTGAGCGCCTGGCGCTCGCGCTGCTGCCGCTCCAGCCGCAGCTCCCCCTGCAGCCGCTCCAGCTGCCGCCGCAGGTCGCCCGCCTCCTGCCGCTGCGCCTTCGCCTCGTCGCTCTGCAGGTCCAGCAGCGTGTCCGAGACTGACGGAGGGACGTCGGCACTGTCACCGGCCTCCCCTCGGCCCGAGCCCATGTCACCCAACGCCTGCTTCAGCCCCAGCACCTCGGCCTCAAACAGGTCCAGTTTATCTCGCAGTAAAGACACCTGTTGAATGGACAGAAATTAAAATGTGCATTTGGATACCTGGGTATCATCCATTTACATTTTAATGTGGTAGAACCCTGGTAGACCAGAAGACCCAGGTTCAAACCCCACTTACTACCATCGTGTCCCTGAGCAAGACACTTAACCCTGAGTGTCTCCAGGGGGGGACTGTCCCTGTAACTACTGACTATTAACCAGATGACCCAGGTTCAAACCCCACTTACTACCATCGTGTCCCTGAGCAAGACACTTAACCCTGAGTGTCCCCAGGAGGGGGCTGCCCCTGTAACTACTGACTATGAACCAGAAGACCCAGGTCCAAACCCCACTTACTACCATCGTGTCCCTGAGCAAGACACTTAACCCTGAGTGTCCCCAGGGGGGGACTGTCCCTGTAACTACTGACTATGAACCAGAAGACCCGGGTTCAAACCCCACTTACTACCATCGTGTCCCTGAGCAAGACACTTAACCCTAAATTGCTCCAGGGAGACTGTCCCTGTAACTACTGATTGTAAGTCGCTCTGGATAAGGGCGTCTGATAAATGCTGTAAATGTAAATGTAAATGTAAACCCTGAGTGTCCCCAGGAGGGGACTGCCCCTGTAACTACTGACTATGAACCAGAAGACCCAGGTTCAAACCCCACTTACTACCATCGTGTCCCTGAGCAAGACACTTAACCCCGAGTGTCCCCAGGGGGGGACTGTCCCTGTAACTACTGACTATGAACCAGAAGACCCAGGTTCAAACCCCACTTACTACCATCGTGTCCCTGAGCAAGACACTTAACCCTGAGTGTCCCCAGGGGGGGACTGTCCCTGTAACTACTGACTATGAACCAGAAGACCCAGGTTCAAACCCCACTTACTACCATCGTGTCCCTGAGCAAGACACTTAACCCTGAGTGTCCCCAGGAGGGGACTGTCCCTGTAACTACTTACTGTAAAGTGATAAAGTGATAAAGTGAAGGTATTGTCACAGCAGCACAGCACACAGTGCACACAGTGCACACAGTGAAACGTGTCCTCTGCATTTATCCCATCACCCTGAGTGAGCAGTGGGCGACCATGACAGGCGCTCGGGGAGCAGTGTGTGGGGACGGTGCTTTGCTCAGTGGCACCTCGGTGTGTTACCTCGGCGAGCGTCTTCTGCAGTTCCCTGTCGCAGCGCTCCAGCTCCAGACTCTTGCTGCTGTACGACTCCTTCAGGCCCAGGATGGCCTCCTCCCTCTCCTTCAGCTGAGCGCTCGCCTCCTTCAGCTGGCCCCGCAGGGCCACCATCTCCCCGGCCCGCTGCGTCACCTCCCCCTGACTGTCCCGCAGCTGCTGCTTCAGCAGGGAGATCTCGCCGGCCTTCTGGCACACCTGCGTATGTTAAAACGCCCAGGAGCAAGTCATTCGTTGTCTACAGCAACTGGCGTCTGTAAAAACACCTTCTTCATACAATTATACCCCCAATAAAATAATACAATCAAACAGGATCAAATAAGCATTGGTTCTCTGGTCAGATTTTGAGATGATCATCTAATTCAACGAATAACGGACACACAGAAACAGAGAGGCAGTTTTTTTAAATGAAAGCGCAGGATAATAAGACAAATTAAAAGCTCATCAGCAAAACCTGTCCACAGAGCTCTCCATCCCTGCCTATACATGATGTTCTTCTGATGTTCTCACCTCCCACTTGGTCTCCTCCAGCTGGGGCAGGATGTCAGCCTGCTCCTTCCTGTAGTCCAGGCACTTCCTCTCCAGCTCCTCCCTCTGGGCCAGCAGCGCAGCGATCTCATCCTGCAGGCGCCGCTTGTCCTGCTGCAGCCGCGTGACCTGCGCCTGCAGGGCCTGCTGGGTGCGCTGGGCGCGGCGCGACACCTGCTGCAGCCGGACGGCGTAGTTCTGCCGCAGCTCCTCCATCTCGCGCTCCCACGCGCGCTGCTTCTCCTCAAACACCTGCGCGATGGCCGCCTCGCTCTGGTCCAGGTTGCGGCGCATGTGCAGCACCTGAATGACAGGAAGGGACCTCGCTTACATCGACCCACCCAACCTGTTCCCCCGTCCTGCCACAAATTTGCAGCGGCACGGGGCGCATCAGAGGACCGTGAGCTCTTCATGACATTAGGGTTGTCTTACTGGACACTGGTTGTGTTGACTTTTTTTATTTAGAGATAAAAAAAAAAAAAATCCTCTCTTCTCGTATTTTAACTACAGTGGAACTGACGGAAAAGAAAAACCACCCTATTTTTGATCCAACTATTCATTTTTTAAAAAAAGTATTTACATTTATGGCATTTACCAGACGCCCTTATCCAGAGCGACTTTCAATCAGTAGTTACAGGGACAGTCCCCCCCCTGGAGACACTCAGGGTTAAGTGTCTTGCTCAGGGACACGATGGTAGTAAGTGGGGTTTGAACCTGGGTCCCCTGGTTCATAGGCGAGTGTGTTACCCGCTAGGTTACGACCACCCTGGATGGTACACATGGATGACTATACATAGTGACCATTTGAATATTTTTAACATAATATATTTTTCTTTATTCAATAATGGTGATTACTTTTAAAACGCTGCTTCTGTGCCTTCAGTTTTAAGTCATTTGTTTTTTTATGTAATAACTCTAAACTATTAAGTGTTTTCGTGTGATATTTATATCTCAATTTGTCCCAAAACGTCACGTATGGTGGCTGACATGGTTCACCCCCCTGAATAGATGTTTGGAGCATTAACACACTCGTCTGATCCGGTTCTACTAAAGGAACGTAGTCCCTGGCAGGGGGAGGACACATAATACCACGCAGTCGACACGTTTGCTTCATCTAACCTCTTGTTCTCGCTCCCACAGCCGGTCCTCCAGGTCCTGGATGATGTCATCGGAGGATGGCGAGGGGCGCAGCGGTGCCGGGGCGTCGCTCAGGTGGCTGAGGCGCTGGTAGGACGAGGAGCTCTTGCCCGACGACGAGCGGCCGCTGTCGGACGCGCTCAGGCCGTTCTGGTAGCCCGGCTTGTCCAGCTTGTCCAGCGCCGCCGTGCCCAAGCGGTTAATGTGGCTGGTGGACGCGCTGAGCGGGCCCAGGGCGGGCGGGGGCCCGTACCCCCCCGAGCCAGTGTACGTGGGCAAGCTGGTCAGAGAGTTCCTGCCCGAGTCGGAGAGACTGCCGCCCTGGCCCTCCCGACTGCCCCCCAGCGAGTGGGGGCCTCGGTCACTGGAGCTGTCGCGCTCCCCGTGTGCCCCAGGACCAGGGTGAGCTCCGCCCCCCCCACCGCTCCGCCCTCCGGCCGCCCCCGTCTGGGGAGCGCACACCAAGTTCTGCATGGAGTGGAAACTCTTGGGAACGACCGGCTTGAAAGCAGATGGGCGGACCAGGCCGTCATTATTCTGGAGCGGGTAGAAAAGCGACAGGGAAATGATATAACGATCCTGCCAGAAATCAGTCCCGAGAACCCATAACGCTCCGCTGATGTACTATATAATAAGGATTTCTGGACTGAGACCTGTGGCTCCTCTTCATCATTCACTAATTACATGTTATTAACACCATAGGTACATTGCATTGGCATCTGTTAACTTAAAATATGTTTGTGATGTTAAAGTTGCCACAAAAAAAACCCAACGGCGTCACAATACTGTCTTTACAATCATGTCACCGTCGTGTCTGAAGTTTCACCAGGAAGTAGCCAGAAGAAGACCACAGCGCACCACTACATCACCACGGTACTTCACCACACGCTCACTACCGCACAGCGCCGCGTATGTGTGTAGTACCCGCGTACGTGTGTAGTACCTGCGTATGTTTGTAGTACCTGCGTACGTGTGAAGTACCTGCATACGTGTGTAGTACCTGCGTATGTGTGTAGTACCTGCGTACGTGTGTAGTACCTGTGTAGTACCTGCGTATGTGTGTAGTACCTGTGTACGTGTGTAGTACCTGCGTACGTGTGTAGTACCTGCATATGTGTGTAGTACCTGCGTACGTGTGAAGTACCTGCATACGTGTGTAGTACCTGCGTACGTGTGTAGTACCTGCGTATGTGTGTAGTACCTGTGTATGTGTGTAGTACCTGCGTACGTGTGTAATACCTGCGTACGTGTGTAGTACCTGTGTATGTGTGTAGTACCTGCGAATGTGTGTAGTACCCGCGTATGTGTGTAGTACCCGCATACGTGTGTAGTACCCGCGTACGTGTGTAGTACCTGCGTACGTGTGTAGTACCTGTGTATGTGTGTAGTACCTGCGAATGTGTGTAGTACCCGCGTACGTGTGTAGTACCTGCGTATGTGTGTAGTACCCGCGTACGTGTGTAGTACCCGCGTACATGTGTAGTACCCGCGTACGTATGTAGTACCTGCGTATGTGTATAGTACCTGCGTACGTGTGTAGTACCTGCGTATGTGTATAGTACCTGCGTACGTGTGTAGTACCTGCGTATGTGTATAGTACCTGCGTATGTGTGTAGTACCTGCGTACTGTGTGTAGTACCTGCGTATGTGTGTAGTACCTGCGTACGTGTGTAGTACCTGCGAATGTGTGTAGTACCCGCGTACGTGTGTAGTACCTGCGTATGTGTGAAGTACCTGCGTATGTGTGTAGTACCCGCGTACGTATGTAGTACCTGCGTATGTGTATAGTACCTGCGTACGTGTGTAGTACCTGCGTATGTGTATAGTACCTGCGTATGTGTGTAGTACCTGCGTATGTGTGTAGTACCTGCGTATGTGTGTAGTACCTGCGAATGTGTGTAGTACCCGCGTACGTGTGTAGTACCTGCGTATGTGTGAAGTACCTGCGTATGTGTGAAGTACCTGCGAATGTGTGTAGTATCCGCGTACGTGTGTAGTACCTGCGTATGTGTGTAGTACCCGCGTACGTGTGTAGTACCTGCGTATGTGTATAGTACCTGCGAATGTGTGTAGTACCTGCGTACGTGTGTAGTACCTGCGTATGTGTGAAGTACCTGCGTATGTGTGAAGTACCTGCGAATGTGTGTAGTACCCGCGTACGTGTGTAGTACCCGCGTACGTGTGTAGTACCTGCGTATGTGTGTAGTACCCGCGTACGTGTGTAGTACCTGCGTACGTGTATAGTACCTGCGAATGTGTGTAGTACCTGCGTACGTCTGTAGTACCTGCGTATGTGTGAAGTACCTGCGTATGTGTGTAGTACCCGCGTACGTATGTAGTACCTGCGCGTATGTGTGTAGTACCCGCGTACGTATGTAGTACCTGCGTACGTGTGTAGTACCTGCGTATGTGTGAAGTACCTGCGTATGTGTGTAGTACCCCGCGTACGTATGTAGTACCTGCATATGTGTGTAGTACCTGCGTATGTGTGTAGTACCTGCGAATGTGTGTAGTATCCGCGTACATGTGTAGTACCTGCGTATGTGTATAGTACCTGCGAATGTGTGTAGTACCCGCGTACGTATGTAGTACCTGCGTATGTGTATAGTACCTGCGTACGTGTGTAGTACCTGCGTATGTGTATAGTACCTGCGTATGTGTGTAGTACCTGCGTACGTGTGTAGTACCTGCGTATGTGTGTAGTACCTGCGAATGTGTGTAGTACCCGCGTACGTGTGTAGTACCTGCGTATGTGTGAAGTACCTGCGTATGTGTGTAGTACCCGCGTACGTGTGTAGTACCTGCGTATGTGTGAAGTACCTGCGTATGTGTGAAGTACCTGCGAATGTGTGTAGTACCCGCGTACGTGTGTAGTACCTGCGTATGTGTGTAGTACCCGCGTACGTGTGTAGTACCTGCGTACGTGTATAGTACCTGCGAATGTGTGTAGTACCTGCGTACGTCTGTAGTACCTGCGTATGTGTGAAGTACCTGCGTATGTGTGTAGTACCCGCGTACGTATGTAGTACCTGCGTACGTGTGTAGTACCTGCGTATGTGTGAAGTACCTGCGTATGTGTGTAGTACCCGCGTACGTATGTAGTACCTGCATATGTGTGTAGTACCTGCGTATGTGTGTAGTACCTGCGAATGTGTGTAGTACCCGCGTACATGTGTAGTACCTGCGTATGTGTATAGTACCTGCGAATGTGTGTAGTACCCGCGTACGTATGTAGTACCTGCGTATGTGTATAGTACCTGTGTACGTGTGTAGTACCTGCGTATGTGTATAGTACCTGCGTATGTGTGTAGTACCTGCGTACGTGTGTAGTACCTGCGTATGTGTGTAGTACCTGCGTATGTGTGTAGTACCTGCGAATGTGTGTAGTACCCGCGTACGTGTGTAGTACCTGCGTATGTGTGAAGTACCTGCGTATGTGTGTAGTACCCGCGTACGTATGTAGTACCTGCGTATGTGTATAGTACCTGCGTACGTGTGTAGTACCTGCGTATGTGTATAGTACCTGCGTATGTGTGTAGTACCTGCGTATGTGTATAGTACCTGCGTATGTGTGTAGTACCTGTGTACGTGTGTAGTACCTGCGTATGTGTGTAGTACCCGCGTACGTGTGTAGTACCTGCGTACGTATGTAGTACCTGCGTATGTGTGTAGTACCTGCGTACGTATGTAGTACCTGTGTACGTGTGTAGTACCCGCGTACGTGTGTAGTACCTGCGTATGTGTGTAGTACCCGCGTACGTGTGTAGTACCCGCGTACGTGTGTAGTACCTGCGTATGTGTGTAGTACCTGCGTACGTGTGTATTACCCGCCTACGTGTGTAGTACCCGCGTACGTGTGTAGTACCTGCGTATGTGTGTAGTACCTGCGTACGTGTGTATTACCCGCCTACGTGTGTAGTACCCGCGTACGTGTGTAGTACCTGCGTATGTGTGTAGTACCCGCGTACGTGTGTAGTACCTGCGTATGTGTGTAGGCCTCTGCACACGGCGCTGAGCCCCGGCTCGACATGGCCTGCTCCAGCTTCCCAGAGACAGGCAGGATGTTGGGCGGGTTGTGGTTGTCCAGCTTGGTTGCGGGCGTGTCCTTGTGGTGGCCGCTCTTGTCGTTCTTGTCGTTGTTGAGGACCACGCTGTTGCCGCAAATGTCCAGGACGTGCGTGGGGCCCCGAGGGCCGTCGCGGCGGCCGGCCCCGTTCATGAAGGCCGCGTTGGACACCAGCCTCTCGCCGTTGGAGCCGTAGTAGGAACCCTCGGCGGTGTAGCCCAGGCCCTTGGGCGGGGCCGCAGGGGGCCTCTCGGCGCTGTAGCTGCGGTCCTCCAGGCGGCGGCGGCCGGCGGGCGGCGGCAGCGACGCCGGGCCGCATGACAGGCTGCTCTGGGTGGTGCGGGTGCCCACGCTCCGCATGGTTAACTCTGGTTGGCTGGCTACACCGCTGCCCACGCTGCCCATGCCGAGCGGGGCGGTCCCCTCACTCAGCTGCCCGCTCTCCACACGGGACATGGGGGCCGGCGGCACGAGGCCAGACGGCAAACACACACACTGCGGACAGGGGACAGGACAGAGCGGTGTGAGTCCAGGTCTGACTTGCACGC